>NC_056748.1:1029782564-1029900064 GCF_019279795.1 Protopterus annectens
AGTACAAAAGCTGTTTCTGGTCTTACTCACTCCTGCAGTGAGAGAGCTGGCCACAGAGGTTATCATTTAGTCCACCAATTACCATAAGGGGTAATTGGTTAGGCTTAAAATGTCCCATAAGGGCAGTTAGCCTAGTACTAACCTATGAACCTAAAGAAAAAAAAATATGACTTTTCTACTTAGGGCCCTAATCTAAACCTAGGGGGTGTTGCAAGCACCTCTGTCACTACAAGTATCTACAGTGCTATACCCTCATGTATGTACATGCATGTGTGTGGGTGTGTGTGGTTCTATACATACACTTGTGGAGACACACACGCACACATACATTGAAGGCTACCATCACTGGATTGGGAGGTTGCAATAGACTGTCCTGAGTCACCATTCTTTCCTCCCAGGATAGGTGACCAGAATTCGTGTCCCATTCTTATCCTTCCCCTGCTATTTGTTTGATCACCTGAGCTGTTAATCTAACCTGTATCATCTGGGTGCAATCAACTCTTTATCCCTCTGTACAGAGCTTTCCACTTAAAGCATTTAGGCTGCAAGAGACAACCAAGTGGAACATTAGTAGATCTATGACCCCTTAGTAGAACTCCTCATCACTGGACTAATATTTTACATGAACTTAACAGACTCCCTTTCAGCAATGAGGAAGTAATTAAAACATGCATTCTATGTGCTCTGAGTTGATGGATACAGAATACAGATCAGCCAGTAAATGTACAAACATATTACCCTTAGATCTGAGCACTACTAGTGTAAAGCTTCAGAGATGACAAATGGTTGTAGATTCCTACGGCATGTGGAGACCGCCGCTGTAACCCCCCACCATCCATCAAGCCATCATAAAATCATGCTTGGATCAGGGAATTGTGGGGTTCACTACTGAAGTCACACATATATGGGCAGGGACTAGATAAATATGATAAAGAGCAGGATTATTTTGATGGAAACCAGATGGATCACTCATAGTGATATTCTGACCACTTAGCGACATGTCTGAGAACATAAATAGCTTCAACTGACAGATGATTTCACAAGAGAGTAGGTACATGCAAAACCCACTGACTTACACAACTCAGCAAACTCTCTTCTAGTTTAATAATTTAAAACTTCCCCATTTCGTTTTATTACTTAACACCCATGGGCAGGCAGAGATTTAGCTGCCAATCATATTAGTACATTTATTTAGCATGCTTCCTCTTGGAAGACTTTAAGATGAGCTGTTAATATTTCAGAGAAAGTCAATCTATTTTTTGTGATGGACAGAATATGATATTTTTAAGTAATTCATATTTTCTCTGTTCCTTATAAGTGAATATAAAATCAGTGAGTTACTTTGATTTTATGTTACAATTTTGCTATTTTTTTTAACGTTTTTGGGAAATAGGAATTTTTGTATTTTTGTATTCTTGTTCTACTTTAGCTACATAATAATTCTGTTACTTATTTTACTGGATTACCTAAAACTTTCAATATTCAATCAAACGTACCTTGGAGTTTTATTGTGAGAATTGTTGCAAGTACCTTTGTTAGCTTGAAACCACATTGCTTACTAATATCTGCTCTAATTACGCATTCAATGAGAATAGCCATTCAAGGGTTAAACTATTCTGTTAAAAGGGAACATGATCATCTGTCACAGAGTACAGATTTAGCACTACTGTTCCCACTTCTCCTAATCTCCTGCTTGACATCTTTTTTCTACTCATTCGCTCACATTTTGTTTGCTTAAGCTTCTCTTTTGCAATCACCAGAGACTCTTTTCTTTTAATTTTTTTAAAGAATCACAGCCTTGGATTCTGTCTCTCTTTCTCTCTCGCTCCCTCTTTCATTACCTGATTACCTTTTGTAGTTGGATTTAGGCAATTAATAGCAGGTAATAGCTGATCATTTCAAGTGGACCTCTGTTCCACCAGCTTCATTCCAAATACTCGTCACCATCCCTTCAACTAACTTTTGAAATTGTTTCATTTTTTTATGTGGCGCTAACAGTCAATGTGCTGTTACCCCTGATTTACTACAGATTTTTCCTGATGTATTTACTTCACTCATTTATTCTCAGATGTAGAAACACATGAGAGCTACCCCCCCCCCACATTACTGGTTGCCTTCTCCCCGTCACCTCTACTCTTAACACCTGGTTTTGTTTGTGTCTTTCGGCTTATCCCGGGTAGGGGGTCGCCACAGCGGAACTCCGGTCCGCTAATAACTGGTAGTTGATTTTTATGTGTCTTATTGCCCCACCCACTGCACTAACCCTAGTAACTTCAGCATGGTTTGTAATGTATCCCATCCTAAAACTCACAGAACTAACTCCACTTATAGTATGTCAAACATTTCACTCACTACTTCCCCATTTCTATCCATCATACTCTTGTATCCCTGGCCGGTGGACTTGTGTGTGTCTCATGCTGTTTTATTCTGTCTTCTGTTCTGCATCACTGAATGCCTCCAAAACAGAATGTACAAGCTCAGCTTAAAAAGCACATGCAGTGAAGCAAATACAGACTCAGAAATACCAAACTGGAACACTAGAAGCATCTATATTCATATATAGAGGGACGTTTCAGTGAATCTGATGGGATGGATTCACACTGATGCTTCTGACTTTAGCAGATTGCCAGATTTGTCTCTCGATGGGGGTTGCTCCACCAGTTGCAGTCCCCAAGGTAAGGCATCCACAGTGTCATAAAAGGCCACCTTTAATGCCATAGCAACCTCCATAATAAAACACTGTTTTCACATTTCCTCTGCTAGATGACATAGTACAGTCAGCTACATTAGATGTTTTGGTAGCCATTACTTATACTACCTATGCTCTAAAAAATGTATATATATATATATATATATATATATATATATATATATATGGTTCTACCTCACATAACCGAAACACCAAAACACCGACAACGCAATCACCGAAACCACATAACCGACAGTACAAAAACACGAAATTCCACATGCCCGACAACGAAATAACCGACGGTACACAAACACGAAACCTCATACACTTCACACACCACAATCAACAAACAAAACACATTCCCCATCCAAAAACCACATACGCAACACAAGCACACCAAAATCCCTACAAACCCACACTAAACCTCACATACACAACTACCTACAACCCTAACCCAAACCCTAACCCTAAGGTCCGTCACTACAAGACACTTACCTGGCCCGCTCCCTAACCCTAACTCACTTATCCCGCCCTAACCCAAACACAATCACTACCGCACACTTACCTGACCCGCTCCTAACCCTAACTCACTTATCCGCCCCTAACCCAAACACAATCACTACGCACACTTACCTGACCCGCACCCTAACTCACTTAACCCACCCCTATCCCCACAGACCGTCAATATCCACACTTACCTTACTCGCACCCTAACGTCCATCACTACCGATACTTACACAGCCTTTCCCCATGTCGGCATCCTCGGCGTCGGTGCTTTCATCCGTCGGGTCGGTCTTCTCCACTGTCGATCTTCTGGGTCCCGTCGTGTCGGTCTTCTCAGCTTTCGATCTTCTGGTGCTCTCGGTTTTCGTGTCGATGTTCCGGCGTGTCGTTGAAGTGAGGTAGAACCATATATATATATATATATATATATATATATATATATATATATATACATACACACACACACAAACACACACACACACACACACACACACACACACACACACACACACACACACGTCTGTACAGAATAAATAGGAGTGCCTTGTATATAATAAGTGAAATGTCATATAATATAAGGTTTATCAAATGAGTTATGTGATGACTGGCAGAAACATGGGTCTCAAAAAGTCATACCTAATCTGGCAATGCAAAAAATGTCATTTATTACACACACAAGAAAAGAAAAAACAGACTCTAACATATTCAGTTTATCTGCATTTGCATTTTCAGGTAGGAATGACTGCTTTCTGGGAAATTTCTGAGGGCTACATTAACTGCATAAATTGTCCATTCAGTAGGGTTTTAGATAATTTCCATAATGTTTTCTTCTAATGGAGTATCTTTTACATGGTTTAATACTGTACATCTGAGCTGTGGTTTAATCTCTTAACATGCAGTGCCAGTTATTTTCCTCTTATTTTACTAGAGCAATAATCATTACACTAGGATTTCTCAGTGTCATAGATTGGTGACAATTTTTACTTAATGTAATCTTAGTTCATATATTTAGAATTTGGTCTGATTTCAAAGTAATGCCATTTCATGTTGTTTATTTTTTATTATTTTATTTTGAAAATGTTAAAGTAATTTAAATTAATTTCATATCTGAGTGTTGATTTAAGAGGGCAGTTGTCTTTTTAAGTTTTGTGTGTGTGTGTGTGTGTGTGTACAAGCTGTGAAATTACTGTTTGAATTGGGAATGCATCCTGTGTTTAATTTATTTTATTATCTTTGCCTGTTTTGCTCTTTTATCAGAATTGTCAGGATTTTATTTGCAGAATTGTTTTTTTTTTTTTTTTTGTGGGTTGCAGAACTGGTGTATATGTGTGTGTGCATGAGCTTGCGTGCATGCATGCTTATATACATTTTCTATGACATGTGGTTTTAGTTATATGTTTTAGTGGATACCACAAATAAGTAAGAGACAGGGCATGTTTAGGGCAGCAATCATGCATGTACAATGTACATAAACTGGTAAAACATGGGTAAAGTAATCATAAACTGCTAATTTTGTGAGGAAATAATAATAAAAAATATTTAAGAAAACATGTGCACTGCAGGCATGAATTAGCATTTTTATTGCAGCCCTATGTTTATGTCCATTATTAGAATTGAGATATATATATATATATATATATATATATATATATATATATATATATATATATATATATATATATTTCCATATGTATGTCTATAATAGCATATGCATACACACATTTGTACAAATATACACACAAATGCACACACATGTATATTTGTGCAAATACACACATGCACACCCACCCACATTTATGTAGATACACATATAGTTGTCTAAGATTTTATATATATATATATATATATATATATATATATATATATATATATAAATCCATCTCTGTCTATATAAATATATATATATAGTATATGCACATACACACACACCTGTACATTTGTACAAATACACACACACATAGTTATGTAGATATACATCTACATGTCTGTGTGAGATTGTACTCTTGTTAGTATGAAAGAATAAAGGTCAGCATTCACCCCAATGGTCCCAGCAATGAAAGTGAAATTATCTCTTCTAGTTGTTGTGCTGTTTTCTGTAGCATTACCCTGTTATCAGTCTCCCCTCAACACTTTACCTCTTGAACTACATTTGCTGTAACATAAATAGGACTTGGTGGCATGACAAATATCTCTTACAAAAAAACAAAGAAACCACAACAACAAAAATGACCAGCAGTCTCTTAGGAAATGAACATTTATTAAGTGCTTTCATCCTTCTGTACAGTCACATGAACTTCATTAGAATAATAAAAACCTTGGCACAGATCAGTTAAATAATCTATTACTAATCATACGTCTAAAATAACATGATACCACAAAAAACATGACGCAAAAGTTGATTTTTAATGGCTATAACAAGTAAATGATATGAAAAACGTAGACACTATTAAAAAAGTCTAATACAAATATTTCAAATAAATATAGCCCTCATATTCTTCCTGCTTTAATATTTTAAAGACTCTTAACAGATACTCCTTCATTCCCTCCTGGTGGGAGAGATGGCATCTAATCTAATTTACTGATAACATTTCCTGTATAATAATATAATTTCTCACCAAAATGTACTTTCTCACCAACTCTATCATTTCTAAATCATTTCTAAATACTTTTTCCTAAAATAAAAAAAAAAAAGTAAGTTATTAAAATGGGTGTGTTTAAAAAGGGCAATTTTATATCCTTATTATTAATACTATTATAATGTTTCTCTATATTTTTCTATGTTATCTTTTTAAATAACACCCATGGTATTGTAATTATAGTACCCCACGATGAGCAATTTGTCTTTAACAGATTGCAAATTAAATTCCTTTAAGCAATTCAGTAATTCCATTATTTTTTAATAATTCATATTTACAGTCTGCCTTGTGTTAACTTTAATAAGTTTTTTCTCCATTTTAGAAATAGTATCTAGAAATGATAGGGAAGGTTGGTGGGAAAATACTTTATTGGCAAATTAGATAAAATGCTACCTCCCCACCAGGTTTGAATGAAGGTGTACCTATTAAGAGTCTTTTCAATATTAAAGTAGGACGAATATGAGGTCTGTGTTTTATTTTAAATATTTATATTTTTTCATATAGTTCATGTTTTATAGCATATACTTGTTTTATCCATCTAAAATCAATTTTTGCATGTTTTTGTATTGTCATATGATTTTCAGATACATAATTTGTTATGGCTTATTTAAATGGTCTATGTAAAGGTTTTCATTATTCTGATGAAGTCCATGTGACTGTATATAAGGATGAAAGAGCTTAAAAAATTCTCATTTACAGAGAGACTCCTGGTCATTTTTTTACAGTTTTAGTTTACCTTCCACCTCTACTGTTGCAGCTTATAGTTGGTTATGACTTTTGAATGCATCCCTACTGTTAGTGTTGAAAGACAGTCATTTAGTAATATAAAACACTGGCTGGATGGTGTAGTCTATTTGTCAGATAAAATGCAACAAAAGGGTGCAATCCATGAGTGTTTCACACCAAATCAGTAATTTATCTAAGCAATTAAGTTGGAATCATTATTGTATGACAGTTTATTCTTTAAACAATTACTTGTGCTAGTAAAAAGCATTTTATGTGGGCAATTGAATTAAACCAGGATATTTATTTGAATTTAGTCTGATTTGTCATTCTGACTCTCGACATTCTAAAAGCACGTAATAGTTGCTAGAGAAGTGACTCATGTCAACAGAATCTAGCACAAAAAAATGGATTTTTTTTTATACGTTGAGTATTTTCATTAGTCATTTAAACATGAATATTTTTGCATACCAAAGGTACAATTGTGGTTCGAAGGGAGTTGTTTACTTAGCTCACTGTGATTCATGCACCTGCTTTTATGTTGGAAAGACTATTAGGAAGTTGTCTTGTAGAATTTATGAACATTCATTAGTAATGAAAAAAGGGATTGGGAGGGTGGCCTAATGTTTAAGGTGTTTGCCCTACAAACACAAGGTGCAGGGTTTGAGTCTCACAAGGGATAATTGGCTAAGCTTAAAATGGCTCACAAGGGCAGTTAGCTTAATACTAATCTATTAACCTATGAACCTATAAGCCCTAGTGAGACATGTCAAAATAAAAAAATTCAGTTCTTTGTGCTACATTCTGTTGACATGAGTGCTTTTAGAATGCTAAGAGTCAGAATGGCAAATCATACTGAATTGAGATAAATATCCTGGTTTAAATGAAACTGTCAACATAGAATGCTTTTTACCAACACAAAAGTAAATGTGATTGTGGAAAATGCAAGCTTATGTGTTACATTCACTAGTTTGATTTGTTACTTTGATTTGTATTGACATGTCACTTTAAAAGCTGGGGAAATGGGGATTGGATGTTTTTAATCATGTGATCTGTTGGGCACCATTTTTATTCCTGATACTTGTTGCATTACATTTATCTGATGAAGTTCTTGGTGTATGAATAAAAAACGAACAGGTTTAAGAACAGGTCATGGTCACTCCCTAAATTTGCTGAGTAGAACGTGTTTCTAGTTTTTTAGTGTGACAATAAGTGCAGACATGTAATTAGAAGCAATTGGCTGATAGTTAACTGGAGTATTTCTATGAATGGCAGTGTTAAACATAATAAGTCTCTTGTCCTTCTGTATACTTTTAATGTGCATTTAGTGAAAAATATAGTGGCTGATAATTGATCATTTGTTTTTGATTCTGCTTATTTGATGAGTAAACTTGGAACTTCCACCATGTTGTGAACAAAATGTGCAAAAACATTAGATATATTTTAGAGAATGGTCATGATGGGTTTTGTGTTAGGACAGATATGAATATCGGTGTGTTTAAATGCAGCAAAGGAATTCAATTTTCAATCTGTTAAAGACACATTGCTCATCGAGGATGCCACAGTTGTAATAGCCCAGGTGTTTAATCATTTGCATGAAATGCAACACCTTTTTATTGGCAAAATTTGAATGACAACTTGGAAAAAGAATATATGAACATTACATTAACAATAAGGATAATAAAAAACGTTTAGCTCACACCCTTTCTTGTGTTAATTTTATTAACTTTTTCTTCATTTTAGAAAGAGTAGCTAGTGGGAAAATACTTTATTGTGTAGGGAACCTTATTGTTAAATCAGATCAAATGCCTCCTCCCCACCAGATTTGAATGAAGGAGTATCTATTAAGAGTCTTAAATATTAAAGCAGGAAAGCATGGACAATATGAGATCTGTATTTATTTTAAATATTTGTATTTTGCATTTTTAATAATCATGTTTTAAATAGCATTTACTTGTTTTATGCATTTAAAACTAAACTTCTGCATGCTTTCATGGTGCCATGTGGTTTTTAGACACATGATTTGTGAAGGCTTGTTTAAGTGTTCTGTGCAAAGGTTTTCATTATTCTGCTGAATTCCATGTGATTATACACACATATAATAAAATTCTCATTTCCTGAATGACTACAGTTTTTTTTTGTTTTTACAGTTTTTATTTACCTTCCACCTTAGCTGTTTCAGCTATAGTTGTTTATGACAGATATCCCTTCTTGGAATTTGCCACCTTTGGAACAAACTTCTGTTCTCAGTAAATCAAGACCTCTCTCTCACTATCTTCAAATCAATATTAAATGAATGGGTGGGAAGACACAAATTCACCCCAGGCCTAGCATCCCCCATAGTTAGGCTTTAAAAGATGTATATGGTCTATTGCTTTGCAGCAACTTGTGAACTTATTAATGTATGATTATAAATAAGGTGACAGAAGACTGGTAATCATCTAGAAATATACTCAATTCTCATGTTTATTTAGGCTAATTTTTATGCATTTGTGCCTGTACTCACTCTTTACAATACAAAAGCTATTAAAATACTTTTCTTTCCTGCAGTCTGCAATATTTTCTTGTAGTACATTTAAGAATTCCATCTTAATGCTGTTAAGAATATACTCCCCAATGTCAAAGTTATATTCTTTACCTTCCATTTCATACCTCTAGCCAAACCTTCCCCTTTTTTGTTTCTTTTCTTTTTTTAAACCTACCATATCTGTGTTACTCCCCCTTGATCTTTCTTCTGCACTATTTCATGTGCAATGTCTTAATACATTGTTCCACTTTCCCTAATATATCTTAGAGGCCATCCTCTGTTCACTTTTTGCCCTTTGACCTTTTTCTAAGGTCTACTTGTTCTAGGCATGGGTTTGCCAAGATACACAGGACATTTCACCTCACCTATCTCATTTCTGTGTCTCTTCTCCTCTCTCAAGATTCACTTAAGACTGACCCATTAAAAATGAATGTCTATTGTACATTACACTCTTCTTGACTGTACGTTGCACTGTAAGTCTCCTAGTATGAGAGTGTTGGGTTGGACCTTGATAGATTCCAGGGTGCTTAGGAACATGGAGTGAGAGTCTAGGGACATGGTTGGGGACCTATAGCAGGCTATGACCTGAATCGCCATCTTACCCAATGTTAGTTGTACCTGAAGTATCTCGGATGCATTAGGCTGGGCTACTAGTCTGGAGATGTGCATATCCTTTATGAATATGGAGACACCACCACCTTTGGAGCTATGGTCTATGTTTCAGGGCTGAAAGGTGTGGAATGAGATATAGCCTACAAGTGCAGGGGTGCTTTCTGATGCTTTAAAACAGGTCTCTGTTACAACACAAATGTCAATGTTCTCCATTTTGAGAAGTGCTTCGAGCAAGTGCACCTTGAGATTGAGACTTCTAGCGTTGAGCAGCATGACTCTCATATTGCATTTATTTATAGCTGTTACAGTGGTAATTTCGTCTTTGGAACACCGCCTAAAAAAGACACTATAGGGTGGCAAGAGCCTTAGCCAGTACCCGAAAACCCAGGGGTGACAGATGCAGGCCATCTTTAGCAAAGCATTGAGGTCTGTCAGCCATGTCATCCCAGCAGACAGATGCTGGATCCCCTTAGAATGACACCAGAAACTTAGCCAATTGTTGAAGTCAATCATTCTTTGTTTGTAGTGCGGTATCATTCTGAGTGACATTAGGATACTGATATTTGCTTCCCTTTAGTTTGTTCCCCTTATATTATGACCACAATGTGTTCCTTCTCTGTTGCATTATTGTGCTGAGCTCTGAGGAACATTCTTACATATTTTCCATTCCTTCTGCTTTCTAGAACTTCTTCAGTCCATACTTTATCCACCAGGCAAACATCACGCTTAATGCTGTATTTCTTTTCATTACATTATTGTTCCTGTTGATCCACCCATTATATGTACTTGACGGTTGGCCCCCTTGTTTAAAGGAAACTCCACCCTTTCATACAGTTTAACTCAATTCTTAGGTTTTTTTTCTCCCTACAGTATGGTTCCAGCATTGTGTAGGTACCAGAAACCTGCTTGTACCTTTTAAAACTTTTATTTCCTTGCATTGGAGTCAAAGGAAGGGAAAGCCCACCTACTTTTTTTTTAAAACTCAACTTCTGACATACTTTGCAGAGGAGTTCATCTCCACCTGCATGACATATCATAGACAGTTAAATCTGCAGTTTACCCTGTCAGATACTGCTGTCAATCTTACATGGGCAATTAATTCTGCTAATGTCAGGAACATAGCAGCTGATATAAAAAAGACAGAAAGCTGTGGAACTGTTTTCCACTGTTTTTATTGCAGAGGGGAGGATAACTTAACACTCCCCTTTTATAGCAAAACAGAGCAATTAGATTCGTCAGGAGTTTAAAGGCAACTTTCAACTCTTCTGACAAATTTACATAAACAGCAACACAGTATTGAAATGCTAAGCTTTAAATGTTATTTATAATAGTTTATATGTTAAGGTAACTTAAATTTAGTATCAAAGATTTCTGTGACATTTAGAACAAAAGTCAGAATTTTTTTTTTTTGCAAAGTATCAATGCATTTACTATTTCCAAGCCCCCCCCCCACAGGCCAGAACTGCATAGGTTTATAGGTAGGTACTAGGCTATTGGCCTAGGGCCTATACAAGCCTAGCCAAAATGGTACCCTGGCTTTTGCCACCCAAGAAAATTGTTTTCATGTGTCCCTGTTGAGCAGAGCCACAGAGGTGTTCCTCGGGGTGAATTTCCTATTTCCCATCCAGTCATTAAGATTTTTCTTGAAGAGTGCTAATGAGGAGCCTTGTTTGATATAGATAGGTAGTTTGCTCTAGAGTATGGGAAATCTCTGGGACAGGAATCTATCCCTCCACCATGTTCTGTTTATTGTGGTGACAAGGTTTATATCCCTAGAGCGTGTAGCTCAGAGGGATTGGGATTTCTTTAAGTGGAGCATGTCCAACAGCTCTGGGTTTGACATAGCTTTGTATGTTAGGCAGATATCACCTCTGAGTAGGCGATATGCAACAGAGTAAAGCTGGAGTTTTTTGAGATGGTCTGCGCAGGGCATCAGTTTGAGGCCAGTAATCCTCTTTGTGTGTTTCTGCGGCCTTTCCAGTTGTTGTAGATGTCTTGTGAGGTACATACCAAAAGGGGTGTTGTACTCTGTAATGGGTCTAATGAGTGATGAGTAGAGGGGAAAAAAGGACCTCTTTTTTCTTGGGTGAGAAACCATTTGTGATGAGGTGTGCCATGTAGAAGGATTTCCTGACTACTGTGGTGTGATTATCAAAGGAGAGACTACTGTCCACCTGTGTCCCAAGGTCTCTTATCACACTTTCAGTGTTAAGTAGACTACCACCTATGTGGCAGCTCATGGGTACAGAGTTTTTACCAAAGGGGATGACAATGTACTTTTTGGCATTGAGCTTGAAGCCATGGCTTTGACACCAGGCATCTGTCTCAGTGAAGCCTTTTTGTAGGATGTCCACATTGTTAGGGGTTTCAGTTATGGCTCCTAGTTTGCAGTCATCTGCAAACTTCATTAGCCAAAGACCTTCTGTGTTAGCCTGTACTTCAGAAAAGTAGATACCAAACAGGAGAGGACCCAGGACTGAACCATGTGGTACTCCACTTGTCACTGGTCTGAAGTCGGATTTGGAGTCTGCTACTTTCACAATGTGGGTTCTGAGCCAGTTGGCAACCCATCTTGTGACATAGGGATTTATACCTAGTTTAGTGAGTTTATCTATAATTCCAGAGTAGGGGATGGTGTCAAAAGCCTTGGTGAGATCTAGATAGGCTGTGTGAGCCACCCTACCCTCGTCTACGGCTTTGGTGACTGCTTCAAAGAAGTCATTTAGGTTTAGGAGACATTATCTGCCTTTTACAAACCCGAACTGGGTGGTGTCAAGAGTTTGGAGATTACCAATGTCTTTGTTTATAAGTTTCATGATGATACGTTCCATGTCCTTACAGACCAGGCTCATTAGGCTAATAGGGCGGTAGTTCTTGGGGTTCATGGTGGCTACCCCTTTGTTTAGTGGGATAACCGTCACTGTGCACCATTCAGTGGGCACAAAGCCTGAGGTGAGGCTATGATTGAATATGGTGCTTAGGTGGGGTGCCAATTCATTTTGTAGTTCATGCAGAACGCAGCCTGGGATGTTATCAAATCCCATGGATGCTGTGTTCATGAGTTTGGAGAGTGTAGTTTTTACCTGTGCAGCCATTTTTACCTTTGCAGAAAGAGAGACAGGTGGCAACCCTATCAACTAAGTGCACTGATACTGTTCATAAAAAGGTATTTTATGCTTTTTTGTGACATCCTTCCAGAGGAGGATGTATATATCTGGTACATGCAGATCCATTGTAAGAGATTCTCACTGACTGAATCAGTCCTTAGATTGTTAGAGTGAAACCATAATATACAGTTGAATTTACTTTTACATGCACTTACTATGTGCCCTTGCATTAAAAACACTAAGAAAAGGAAATCAGAAGTGCTTAACTGTATTTAAATGCATATACACACACATACACATGCTTTTCTACACATGTACTTTATACACATACACAGAAACACATACACACACATACTATATATACATATATATATATATATATATATATATATATATATATATATATATGTGTGTGTGTGTGTGTGTGTGTGTGTGTGTGTGTGTGTAATATGTGTGCATACAGTGAATTATTTATACTAAACAACATATTATAGTTAGGCATTATTAATGTATATATTTTAGTAAATGTTGCTCAGTGATTTACATAGTCACTTTCACACATTGGCTATGTGTTGTACATGCAATCTTGGTCAATGTTTTTATGTCAGTATGTTTTTCTTTGTATAGCTAAGTGCATTTAATAATTGCTATTATCTTTGCCAATGTAGCCTAAGTTGTGGCTGAAAATGGTCCAGTTTACTTTCCTGGTTACCAAAGTATAAATAAATATGAAATAGAAAAATGTTGGGTGAACATGACAGAAATAATTGAGCAACAAGTAAAGCACATTTTAAGTCTGCATCATTGAGAGAGAAAAATCCTCCCACTGAAGGCATTGGGAAGTTGCAGACAGACTATGTTTAGAATCCTACTATTTGTCACTTGTAAATGTACAGCAAGGATCATTTACTCCATTGAGAGTTTTCACACCTCAGCATGAGAGTGTGAGAGAGGGTTTGTCAAATCTTTTAGGACTTCAAAAGTCTCCTCTTACAAAAACCTGTAATTTATCTACTTTCTTTTGCTGCAAGTAGCTAACAGCTATTTATAGCACAGGACAAGCTCTGACAGACACATAAATGTGGCTCAGTTAGGTAAACATAGAAGCAGCTCTATTACAGAAGGTGGGTTTAGGTTCATAGGTTCATAGATTAGTACTAAGCTAACTGCCCTTGTGAGCCATTTTAAGCCTAGCCAATTATCCCTTGTGAGACTCAAACCCTGCACATTGTGTTTGTAAGGCAAACACCTTAACCATTAGGCCACCTTCCTAACCCGATGACAGTGCTTCACAATCCTGCCATTCAGTCTTAATGGCATGAGAAAACAGCACCACTTCCTTATGTTTAGCATAAGTCATATAAAGAGGAATGTATTCTGGGAAGAAGGAATGAAAGCAAAAAAACACAATCACCTTACCAAGGCAGGCCCCATCATCCATCATTTTGAGAGAAACACATTACAATTGTAAAAGAAGCTCTTAGAGTGATTTTAAGGCATTAAAATAGCTCAAAACCCAAAATACAATAAAAAAATATGTTTTTTGAGTTCTAAGGTAGAGTTTTCCTTTAAAGAACACATAATTTATGGTAGCATCAGCAAGCAGATTCACTCTGTTCTCCACTCTCCAAATTATGTCCATAAAGATATGTTCAACAAAGCTGACTTCATTGCTGAGCAGTGCATGTCTGTGCTTTCTCTTTAATTAGTTCCCATTAATTAGTGCTGCATTTCTTCACAATCATTCATTTCCTTATTTAGTTCATGGAACTGAGCCCCATTCCCATATTCTTTAACATCTTACTAGATGGACTGACATCAAAGGCCTAACTGCAGTTCAGGTTCGTCATATTCAGTGTGTCCTCCTTTATCTGCCACAGCAGTGACTTACTTATAGACATGCAGCAGACTAAACTGGCAATATCTAATCAATTCTTCAATTAAAAGTCTTTATAAGTAAAACATGGAGCAAGGAGTATATCAGCAATGCTGGATTGTAGCTGGAATAAGAATGAATTATAGGGGTATTTGCATGTGTGCACACCTAAGGCACTGGCTACTGTTTACTAAGGCTTGTCATTATACTCTGTAAAGTCTATCTCGACAACCACAGAAGCTAAGCTGGAAGGATTTCTCAGTGGGAGGATACTATACCGCATTTTATTACTGTTTGTTGACATTACTCAGCAATTATTCTGGATACCTGCTGCCTAAATGCAGTTAACATTGCAAGTGGATGCAAATGTAGGCAGTATTCTTAATACTTTCCTTACTCTAACACACATTAATATAAATGTAGGCAGTTTTCTTAATACTTTCCTTACTCTAACACACATTAATATAAATGTAGGCAGTATTCTTAATACTTTCCTTACTCTAACACACATTAATATAAATGTAGGCAGTATTCTTAATACTTTCCTTACTCTAACACACATTAATATAAATGTAGGCAGTATTCTTAATACTTTCCTTACTCTAACACACATTCTTACATTAAAGAAGTCTGAATACAAATGTCTGTTGAATTATGTAAATATCTGCTTATAAACTGTGTAAAACTGAATGCAGAGTTCAGATGAAACTCTAAGATGGTGGCATTTGCCTTCTTGTATACAAAGCTTTACACAGACTGCTATCTTATCTTTGACTTTCCCATTTGATGACTAAAGTTAACTGTGTTATATTGTTGGTACTCTCCCTCAATTTGATAGCATGATACTGAGGTGCAGAGCACTGAGCAGTCATTAATATCTGTCTTTTTGGCCAGGATGTAATTTATTCCCTCTCTACCTGCATAATTAGGATGAGAACAACGTTTGTGTTGCTTTTTAAAAAGAAAAAATGTCTTGCTTAAATTATCATTTCTGGTTAAAATTGGTGTGGTCACTTTATTATAGTTTTCTTTAGCCTATAATCTGAAGGAAGTAGCTAATTCTTCATACTAACTGTTGTTTCACTCCTTATAATCAGCATTTTAGATGAGAAGAAGAACAAAAATGCTCATCAGCTTCTGTCCTGCTCCATTAAACCTGAGACTGCAATAATAAAGGGGTTTTGGTGTCAGTAGCTAAGAAATTAGTTTAGTGTAGCACAAGTTCATTCTTCAAGATTTTGTTGTAACGTCTAGATATACACAAAGTAAGTGTTATCTAGAGTTACATTTTATATAGAAAATATAACTTTCCTTTGTCATGAAGATATTTTATAATATTCAAATTACACAATATAATTGAAGAACATGATTTGTGTTCATAGGTCCATATTTTGATTTTTAAACTGACAACCAACTGGGCTTCAAGAAGAATTAATTATGCATTTTATATTTTTCTACTTCCCATACACACACACACACACACACACACACACACACACACACAAACATTACACGTAATATATCTGTAATCACAGAAGTAAAAAAAATATATATATATTATAATGTAATAAATATAATAAGACATATTTAATAAACCATTCAACTAATAAATCATAATTAATAATGTCCTATTTTGCACTATGTAATAAAAATACAAAAATGTGTCTAGTATATCGGCTAGAATGAAAAGCAATGTCTTACTACTGGTTATAAATATATCCATATCAAACACATATCTAAAACACAAGATATCAACAAAATCAGTGATCTAGCATTGGACAGGTGTAAGCCCTTTACTCACTATTGAGCAGTCTTGGAGTTGGTATATGTAATTAACAGGGAGATGAACAAAACTCCCCCTACATGGGGATGAGGATGCTCCCTTCCAAACACATTTGTTATAATTGTATTCAGATATCTTTTGGCATTTTGGTTGTTAACATTATGCTGTTTAGATCACTGACCCATATATATATATATATATATATATATATATATGTATATATATATATATATATATATATAAAGCATGGAAGCGAATGATTCTTGTAAAGTCACTGTTCACTTTAACAGTGATTTTAAAGCAAAATTTGAACTGGTTTTAATATCTTTCTTACCATTTTTGACATAAGGTAAAAATGGCATTCAAATTTTTAGCCATATGAGTTGTTGAAGCAACTCAAAAATATTGTGTCTTAAAACGATATGATAATAAGCCCTATATATATATATATATATATATATATATATATATATATATATATATATATATATATGGCCGAGACCATATGATCGAACTTTTAAAAGTTCAAACAGTCTGAATGGGGATCTCCATAGAGTGTGGAATGGGAAGATTTCCCTTTACCACAATGTAGTGCAATGTCAGAGTTGGTATATTTAAATAGTGGAGGGTGGGGGGGTGCAGGGGTGTTTTCCCCCCTGCTAGCACTGTTTATTTATTTATTTTTTTTTTCACATTGTCGAACATTCAAATGTTCGATCATATGGTCTCGGCCATATGAAAATCGAATATTTGGATGTTCGATTATGTGAAGTAGGCATATATATATATATATATATATATATATATATATATATATATATATATATACATACACACATATACATATACATATATATATATATATATCTATATATATCACAACTTTACTCAAAAGATATAGAAGCAAGCATAGGCTAAACTGCTTCTTTCAATGTTTAAGCTGTGGTTTTCCTGTCATTTCAATTATAAATAAAAATTTCTAATTGGTTTCTGTTTTGTAATGGACAAGCTGCATGGGGGGGGGGCTTGTCTGTTTGTTTCCTAGTGGTGAATGTCTTAATAAGGATATTATCACCTGAATTTATTGCTATATTTTTAGTGTTTGGATTATCTCTCTCTCTCTCGATATATACAGAGCTGTGGCTAGCTAGCTTCTTTGTTACCTTGAGAAGTACCCCAGTCTGGTGACCTGACAAGTTTATGTTGGGAAGGAAAATATAGAAATATACATCTTCTTGTACTTGTGGACAAAAAAAGAAAAATAAGTTCCATATAGCTGAGGACTAAAAATAAAAAGTTCTTTTATCAACATATACAAAAAATGAAGCGTTGAAGTGTGTCAGCCACAACCACAGATGTAGTATTTATTTCCGAATCCCGGTAATGCATTATCGACCAGTTGGCACACTTAACAACTGGGGTGGCTGTCCTCTTTGCCCACCATAGCTACTCATCTGTGTGTGTGTGTGTGTGTGTGTGTGTGTGTGTGTGTGTGTGTGTGTGTGTGTGTGTATACATATATATATACATATATATATATATATATATATATATATATATATATATATATATATACACACACACACAGACACCTAAAAAGATCTAAATATTAAAAGGTCAACATGAAAAATGTCAACTTCAAATAATCAAAAAAAAAATGAAAACAGCTTTATCTGTGTGTACCAAGGCAAAATCTGGGAGCAAGGACATCAAGAACAAATTTTTTGCAGGGGGCAAGCTCCCTGAGCCCCCACTACCTGTTAATTAAATATACCAACTTCAGAATTACACAGTACTAGAGTTAATGCAGGTAGTCAGTACATTCCACCTCCATGCAGGCTTTGACTGCTTCTCATGTGTCTGTGACTAGACTCACTCCTTTTCCCAATAACAGTATTCCTGTCCAGAAGACTCATGCCATGTTGAACTCATACCTGTGCTAGACTTACCAAAGTTCCTATTGGTTTTTGCATTTTGCAAAGTACAGAAGTTCAGTATAACAGAACAGAGGGATAAAACCATATATGAAGTGTGTAAATAAAGTTAGTAATTGCATTCTTTTGGAAAGTACAGCATTTATTGATACAGTGTGAAATATTTAGCAGATGTGGGAAACAGAACATATAATTCTTACTTTTTATTACATGAAGAGAGATGCACCGAAGGCTAAGGATATGGTGTATGGTGAGTTGTATGAAAGGTTGGACACTAAGGAGGGAGAAAAGGACCTTTATTGATTGGCTGGACAGAGGGACCAAGCAAGCAAACGTGCAGCAGGTTAGGGTGATAAAGGATAACAAGGGGAAACATACAAGTGAGGAGAGTGTGTTGAGCAGGTGGAAAGAGTACTTTGAGAGGCTGATGAATGAAGAGAATGAGAGGGAGAGAAGGTTGGATGATGTGTGGATAGTGAATCAGGAAGTGCAACGGATTAGCAAGGAGGAAGTAATGACAGCTATGAAGAAGATGAAGAATGGAAAGGCTGTTGGTCTAAATGACATACCTGTCAAAGCATGGAGGTGTTTAGGAGAGATGGCAGTGGGTTTTTGAACCAGATTGTTTAACGGAATCTTGAAAAGTGAGAGGATGCCTGAGAAATGGAGAAGAAGTGTATTGGTACCGTTTTTTAAGAATAAGAGTGATGTGCAAACCTGTAGTAACTACAGAGGGATTAAATTGATCAGCCACACCATGAAGTTATGGGAAAGAGTAGTGGAAGCTAGGTTAAGAAGGGACATGATGAGTAGTGATCAGCAGTATGGTTTCATGCCAGGAAAAAGCACTACAGATGCGATGTTTGCTCTGAGGGTGTTGATGGAGAAGTACAGAGAAGGTCAGAAGGAGTTGCATTGTGTCTTTGTAGACTTACAGAAAGCATATGATAGGGTGCCTAGAGAGGAGTTGTGGTACTTTATGAGGAAGTCAGGAGTGGCAGAGAAGTATGTAAGAGTGGTACAGAATATGTACTAGGGCAGTGTGACAGTGGTGATGTCTGCGGTAGGAGTAATGGATGCATTCAAGTTGGAGGTGGGATTACATCAAGGATAAGCTCTAAGCCCTTATTTGCAATGGTGATGGACAGGTTGACAGAAGAGATCAGACAGAAGTCCCCATGGTCTATGATGTTTGTGGATGACATTGTGATTTATAGTGAGAGTAGGGAACAGGTAGAGGAGACCCAGGAGAGGTGGAGATATGCTCTAGAGTGGAGAGGAATGAAGGTCAGCAGGACTAAGAATATATGTGTGTAAATGAGAGGGTGGATAGAGGAATGGTGAGGATACAGGGAGTAGAGCTGATGATGGTGAATGAGTTTAAATACTTGGGATCAACAGTTCAGAGTAATGGCATGTGTGGAAGAGAGGTAAAGAAGATGGAGTGGATGGAGAAGAGTGTCAGGAGTGATTTGTGACAGAGGAGTACCAGTAAGAGTGAAACAGGTCTACAAGATGGTAATGAGACCAGCTATGCTATATGGATTGGAGACAGTGTCACTGATGAAAAGACAAGAGTCAGAGCTGGAGGTGGCAGAGTTAAAAATGTTAAGATCTGCACTGGGTATGATGAGGATGGCCAGGGTTAGAAATCAGTATATTAGAGGGTCCCCTCAGGTTGGATGGATTGGAGACAAAGCCAGAGAGGTAAGATTGGGTTGGTTTGGACATGTGCTGAGGAGGGATGCCGGGTATATTGGGATAAGAACGCTAAGGATGGAGCTGCCAGGTAAGAGAAAAGAGAAAGGCCTAAGATAAGGCTTATGGATGTGGTGAGAGAGGACATGTAGGTGGTTGGTGTGACAGAGCAAGATGCAGAGGACAGGAAGAAATGGAAACAAATTATCTGTTGTGGGAACTCCTAATGGGAACAGCCAACAGAAAAACAAGAAAAAGAAGAAACTATGTTTACTTAAATCTTATTATGTTTTCTCAACTATGGTTATGTTCCTCTAAATATTAATATGTTTCTTTTTTCCCAGTTTTTGTGGCTATTATCTCAAACAACTAAAAATGTTTTTCTTAACATGTTGTTCTTTACTTAGGTTTTGTATACTTACAATTTTGATTTTTCTATGTAACTTGTGGGTCATTCCCCTGGGGCTCCACTGAAAATGGGTCTCTCACCCAGTCAGACTATCCCAGTAAACAAACATAAAATAAATAAATAAACAAGTAAATGACCCTTCACAACAATATTTAAATAATACCAATATTTTAAAATAGTACATTAGCAACAGTATAAAACATTTCAGCAAATACAAGTTTTGCTTTTCCTTCATTGTTTTCTTCAAATTGTTGATAATTTTGAATGTTTTTGTAATATAACTTATGCCATATTTCTCATGCATTAAACATGGAGGATGGAATGGTGTTAGTAAGCCAAACTTGCTATAAGTGGGGCAGCAGATTGGAAAAAAATGCATGTAATGGTCTTGCAGGGTCTCTCAGTTATGCTTA
The DNA here is from genome assembly GCF_019279795.1 of Protopterus annectens. Classification (NCBI taxonomy): domain Eukaryota; kingdom Metazoa; phylum Chordata; order Ceratodontiformes; family Protopteridae; genus Protopterus; species Protopterus annectens. The sequence goes on from NC_056748.1 coordinate 1,029,803,476, forward strand.
TTTATGAGAGTCCAAGCTATGACCAGAATGAATGCAAGAGGTAACATGCATCTGCTCATTGTGGTGTGTGTGGGCATGAAGGATGTGTAGTAGGATCAGTAGTGAAGGGAGGTATCTTGATCAAGAAGCTGGAAATGAGGTACAGGCAAATTAAAAGCCTGGAACATTCCTGGAGGTGACATCAGTGCCAAGAACAAGCAGCAAAATGAATGATAGGATAGGGGAAAAGATCAGGGGCATGAGAGAGTGGGGCAGACCTGAGGGGAAGGAGGACTTGTGCACAGAAACAAGTGCAGTGTCTCCCGTTAGTTACCAGTGGTGCTAACAATGTAGAAACAACCATCAGGACATCCACTATTTTGCCATCAAACTTAGAACAGAGGGAGAAGGGGAAATGTGCAATAATTGAAGAATGGCAATTACAAAGAGTGGACAAGGGAACTACAAAGAGGAAGCTAATGGATATGATGACGAGCAGACAGAATGAATTTTGTAGAGAGTGGACCCAGCTAGCAACAGTGGCCATGCCACAGTAGAGTTAACTGTCAATATGGTGGGGGGGGGGTATATGCACTAGGAAAATAAAATTGGATTATGCAGAGTAAGGGCTAAATATGAGAAAATAGGGGGGGCAGTATGTGAATGGTTGGGGTGATGGTTAAAAAAAGGGGAAAGAATGAATGATAGTCAGATGACTACAGTGTGAAAAGGAATGGGGAATAGGCTGGATAGAAAAGGGTAAGTCAGAGAAGCTTTAGACTGTCGCCCTAAAATGGTAAACTAAATCAGCAGGAAGAGAAAGATCCTACAGTGTGTGTGAGAGAGAGAGAGAAATTAACTAGTTTAGAAAAGATATAGGAGGAATACAACTAAGGAAGACAGAAGACTTAAGACAATTCTGGAAAATAAATTTGTGCTTGGGTCAATAAAGGGCAAGAAAATGTTCTTTTAGGGCTTGGGAAGAAGATGGTAATAGACATGAGAGTTACAGAAAGCTAATTTGCACAACAGCAGAAATGTACTTAATCTTTTGCTTCATTGTACATTAAAGAAAAGGAAAGACGAGCTCTCTCACTGTAGCCAAGTCAGGTGGACCATTAGGAAGTGTGATGCAGAGCAAATAAGGAGCCCTTAGCGTAAAGGGAGGACAAAGCTAATGGGCCTCATAGATTACCATCCAGGATTTTAAAATGTCTGTCACAGATTCTTATGGTTCTCCTCACTCAGCTTTTCAATAGTTCAGGAAGGATGGTATCTTCTCAAAAGGCTAAAAGAATACCAATGTGGCAATTATCCCTAGGACTAAGGGGGGTCAGGAGTACCGAGGGGACCACAGAGAATGCCAATGTGGCAATTATCCATAGGACTAAGGGGGGGTCTGGAGTACCGAGGGGACCACAGAGAATACCAATGTGGCAATTATCCATAGGCCTAAGGGTGGTCAGGAGTATTGAAGGGACCACAGTTCAAGCAAACTAACTTTGGTGGCCAGAAAAGTTATGGAATCTTCTAGCATAAAGACTAGCTTCTTGCAGAATGCTAACCTTTTGAATAGGTATTAGCACAGGTTTATAGCCAGGACATCCAGTAAAACTACCATAATTCAGTTTTATAGATGTTGCCATGGGAGGTAGACTGAAGTCATCTGGGTGATACAGTCTGCCAGGACATCAGAAAAATCTTTGACTATATCCCAAACAAGAGTCTGCTGAAATAATTAGGGGGATTTGGGGTAAGTGAAAACATAAGTAAATGTTTGGAAAATTGACTATTGTGTAGGACACAGAATGGCTGTGGTGAGGATTTGACAGGGTAAGGGTATTTTGTGCAGATATTATAAAACAAGAATTTGCTGCATGCTCAAAAGGAAGAATCTTGTTTAAGAAATATAAAGTAGTGCATTCAGCCATAAAAGCTTACTTGAAGTAGCCATATGAAATGTTGGTACCAGCTAGCATGAGTTCCAAAACACAGAGACTGAAAAAATGGACTTACAGATGCTTGTCCCCCTTCCCCTGCAAAAAGTAGGTTTAAAGGAGATGTTCGACATTTGCTTTTCTCCTGCATTTTCAATCCTTTTTTTGGCTTGTTAGCAGTCAGCATTTCGAATGGCATCATTAGTTGATGGTTTTGCAGTACTTGAAAGCATATTGAGACGATCCATGCTGAGCATGTAAAACTGTGAGCTTGTCTTAGAAGATGTTATGTTACCACAAGGAGCTGATAATATACACTGTATTGAGAGAAAGCAAAGGGTAAAGTTATAACAGAACCCTCAGATATCTGAGGGGTACAAATTCAGTGAAGAAGAAGAGAGTAATGTTGAATAAACGAGGTACAGAAGAAAAAAGAAAATAACCTGAGCTTTGTTACCTGAAATAGGAGACCTTATCTATCTGGAAAAAGTAATGGATTTTAAGGATACCATTAGAGTTGATGGTGTGGCCTGTTCATTTATTTGTATATATTTGTTTACCAGGATAGTACACTGATCAGTGCTGATCAATTTCAGGCTCAGCTTGCAAATATAAGAAAGATGAAACAGATGACTTGAAGGAGAAGCGGCAATAAAATGGGAGGTGGAGGTAATATATAAAAAAATAAAGAAAAAAATGGAACAGACAACTGGTGCCAGAGCCACGGCCTCAAGCTAAACGCCAAAAAGTGTATAGTCATCCCCTTTGGCAAAAACAAAGTGCCCACAGATTATCACATAGGTGGTAATCCATTAAGTACAGAAGAAGTAATTAGGGACCTGGGGACCCACTTTGATAGCAATCTCTCATTTGACAACCACGTGGCCAAAGTGGTTAGAAAAACATTTTATATAGCCCACCTAATCATGAAGGGATTCACATCTAGATCAGGGGAGGTCATTGTGCCTCTTTACTCATCCCTCATCAGGCCCATAATTGAATACAATGCCCCTTTTGGGATGTACCTTACCAGACACCTGCAGCAACTGGAAAGACCCCAAAAGTACCTCACCAAGAGGATCAAAGGGCTCAAACAGATGCCATATGCTGCCTGGTTAAAGAAACTCCAGGTCTACTCAGTGGCATACCGCCTGTTCAGAGGCGATCTGTGCCTGACATATAAAGCCATGTCCAACCTGGAATTAATGGACATGCTGCACCTCAGAAAATCCAAATCCCATCGAGCCACGCTCGAGACTTCAACCTCAGCACTGAAATAAATAGGACATGCTGGAGGGACAGATTCATAACCCAGAGGCTCCCTTCACTCTGGAATAAAATCCCAGTCCAGGTTAGGCAGAGTCCCTCATTGACTCTCTTCAAGAGGAATCTTAATGAGTGGATGGGAGATCGTAGATTTACCCCGGGTATCACTTCTGTGTCACTGTTAGACTGAGGCACTGTATACTAACCTCAAAAAAGGGCATAGAAAATAAATTTAAAATGGGTGGCGAAAGCCAAACACATTCTGGCTAGGCTTATAAATGCCCTAGGGCAGATAGCCTAGTATGAACCTATGAACCTATAATGGTCTTGGAGGAGGAGAGAGAGGAATTCAGAAAAATGGGGGGGACTGTAAGTGGTTATTAGCTGCATTGAATCCTGTGTTTTGTCACAGTTGTCCTTGTGCTCGGCAACCACTGTGACTCATAACAACAGTTTAGCCATCTATAAAATTCAACACTATAATGCATGGTCCATCAGGATATTGTTATTTAGCATGCCTAAATTTAGAGTAATGTATTTCCTGCACGTAGATCTTCTGCTTTTATTATACCAAAGTTAACAAAGCTGTATGGGGAATTTCAGCAAGTCACATTTATTGAATAACATATTAAATGCCAAAGCCAAAATCTCCACCTGCAAGTCTGGATAGTACTTGACTTGCCGTGTGTTTCTTTTCCTCTTCCAGAGAGATTGTTATCTAACGTGGGTATGTTAATGAGATTTAGATCATGTTTTGACATTTGTAACTGTGTCTTGTGTGCAATATTCTGCTTCATTACAGTCCTAATGACATTAAAATTTGTAAAAATATTTCCTGATTGGGAATATAACTCAGAGCCTGTGTTTCCTGTAACTTTCAATGTTCTCACATTATGAGTCACAACTCATTTTGGCTCTCAAAACCCCTACATACTATAGGGACATGACAATTTTTCACATTGCCCAGTGAAAGTTGAAGCATATGTTTGTAATAATTTATGATTTTGTACAAACTACAAACACTAAAAGCATTTACTGCACTTAATTGCCCTGTTTTGTATCTTCATTCTCAGGTATGATCTTGTACCATAGATTTTGCGTACTTGTTACATTTTACGTTATGGCATGCATGTTGTTTAAACAAAAGTTAAGATTTATGTCTGTAATGCTTCTGAAAGAAATGATTTCTGATACTTTGCAGACTGCTACGTAATGTATTGCTGGTACAGTAAAGACAATATTGTTTTTTAAAAATCTGTTATCACTATCTTCACATTTTTTTATTTTTTAAATAATCTTTGTAAAGAGCCATGCATGGAAAATATGAACACATATTTGGTTCTTCTCAATCTGTTACTAAAAAGCTAGTGGGCAGGATTTATTTTTATCGCATTAAGTGCTCAGTATGGCTTTGGGCAAAGCTAGTGGGCAGGATTTATTTTTATCGCATTAAGTGCTCAGTATGGCTTTGGGCAAAGCTAGTGGGCAGGATTTATTTTTATCGCATTAAGTGCTCAGTATGGCTTTGGGCAAAGCTAGTGGGCAGGATTTATTTTTATCGCATTAAGTGCTCAGTATGGCTTTGGGCAACAAACAACATAATTTCTGATTCAAAGACATTGTAGGGACACACAGAGAAACACCTCATTAGGGGCTCATTACCATGTCTCTGAATCGAACAGTGTGCTGTCAGACCTGACCACAATAGTGCTTTATTTAACAATCCATGTAGTCCATTAATAAAAGCATCCCTTTACAAGAAACATACACACACTTTCAGACACCAATGCAGACAATCAGACAGACAGATACCCTCCACACACGTGTCTACTCATCACTCACACTGACAGAAACTATCACCCACACACTGGCATGCATGCTTCAGTAAACACACACACACACACACACACACACACACACACACACACACACACACACACACACACACACACACACACACACACACACACACACACAATCCTACTCTTTATCCCCTACCTAACCTCCATAGTGTGACCACCCAGGCAGACAAACACATTACAACATGCCTCCCACTCTCATGGCTTTGGTGGATTACCTGTACAATGAATATTCCCAGAGGCATGAATAGGTGATCACCATCAAAACAGAGTGTTTACCTTTTTCTTCTAGAGTTAAACTTTACTCAGCCAACTGATCGGGTGATTTTCTGAATCACCTGAACAAGAAAATCAGGCTTTTTGCACATCTCCTGTGGGAGAGCACATGACTAATTAAAATTAGCCACACTGTTGGACTGCCGCATTAGCACTAGCATAATTTAAGAGATAGATGTCCATGCTAAGGCTCCCATGAGGCAAAATCATGGTAGAAGTCTGGTCTGAAGAAGAGAAATGCTTACTGCAATGTGGAAACCTTTCAAGATAAGGCTTCAGCATCACCTTAAGCCTTAAGAATCACAGGGAACATTTAATTTTTCATTGTTTCACGTAATGAAAATGACATTTCTTTTCATGCAAAATTCAAAAGTGACATTGAAAAATACATCATTAACTAATGGCTTCAACTACACAAGAAACCAAATCATTGCTTCCTGCCACACATCTCAACAGTACTTGATAAGTGATCTGCTACTTTATTTTATTTTATTGCTTTTCTTACTCTTGAGAGGCATACTTCCATAAAGAAAGATAATGCATAGCAGAAAGGAAAAATAATTAAAAGCAAAATGTATGAAGAAATAGAAAAAACAGGTAAGCAAACAGGAAGGGGTTGGATTGATCAGTTACGGAAAGTGCTACCCAAGACCAAAATATTTCCTACATGGGACTTAACAATATACCTGGTTCCTTAATTAGAACTGTTTAAAAGTGTTGAATATAGTCTTGCAGGCACACTGCTTAAACTGTTTAACTTAGGTTTAACTACTGGTTATGTCCTTGATAAGTGACACACTGCAATAGTGATGGCCCTCATGTAAAGGCATGTTGTGGCCTTAGCACTTTCTGGCTTGTTGTAGTGTAGGCATGTAATAGCATGTTTTGACTTAGGAATTTGATGACATACTATGGCATAGACACGTGAGCTTGCTGTGCCTTAGGCATGTGATGAGATGCTGTTACCAAGATATTTGATGGCATATTGAAGTTTACACTTTTGATGATGTGCTGTGACTTTTGAATGTGATGGCATGTTGTCACTTAGAATTAGGATAGCATGCTGTGGTCTAGGCACATGATAGCTTGTTGCGGCTTAGACAACTAATGACTTGCTGTGACTTAAACATGTGATTGTATGCTGGACTTCAAGTTGTGATGGCCTGCTGTGGCCTAGGCATGTGGTAATATGCTTTAGCCTAAACACATGATAGCATGTTATGGCTTAGGCACGTGATGGCATGCTGTGACTTAACACACCATTGTATGCTGGGCCCCAAGCATGTGACAGCATGCTGTAACCTAGGTGCATGATGGCGTGGTGTGGCCTAGGCATGTGATAACATGTTGTGGCTTTGGCCATGTGATAGAATGTTGTGACTTAAACGTGTGACTGCATACTTGGGCCAAAACAATTGATGTCATACAGTGACCTAGCACATGATGACATGCTGCGCTTTAGGTATGTGGTGGAATGCTGTGGATTAGCATTCTGTGGCCTCTGTGATACCTAGCCTATGTTTCTTCTGTACTTTGTTTAAATGCTGTTATCTCAGGCATTACAATTATATGTCTGAAAATCATGTGTTTGACTCCACTGCACTATACCCATGATTCTAAAGTAAATTTTTCTACCTCAGTGAAATCATAATTCTAACAAAATCATAATTTCATTTGCTCAGAGGTATAGCAAGTTTGGGCATAGTTTATTTGGAGGGATGCAACACATTTCATATAATTTTGCATTTTGGAGTACCAGGATTTTGCTATTGGCTAGTGGAGAGAAACTTGATATAGTCAAATTATGTTATGCATGATGTTTCTTACACTCACTGAAATAATAAGAAACTTAAAGTACTTCAGGCTGGATGCTGGAAACACTGTCTGAATTTGTGACTCTAGATGAATTCATTTTCTTTAGAAAACAGTGATCAAGTGAAGCCTATAAGACTTTCTACATTTTCTTAGTTATTTAAAATGAAAAACATAAGGGTATTTCCTTCAAAGATTACTGTGAAATCTAAAATTGTGATGATCAATTTTCATATAATAGCTTCATGCTCACTGCCTAATTCCAAGCATGTAGTTTGCCTTGAATAAACAGTTGCTAATATTGTCTATTACATTATTAGCTTATAAGATATTTAACTTGCTTATTGCCCTGGTTGAACACATCATGCTTAATGGCTACATTATGAGCAGCTCAGTTCATACAGTCTAAAATCTCTACTTTCACCTACTCCCATTTACCGAGTTCCCATTATGTTTTAAATGCTAAACTTAATGGCAATCAACCCAGAGAAAACATTACTGACTTCATTGACTGTACAAGAAAGAGCACACAGCTCAGTTCTTTTTTTCCTGTTAGGGTAAAGGTAAACAAAGAAATTCCAAAATTTCTAATGTGTCACAGATCTTTGAACCACTCAGTTAACCCAGCCACAAATTATCCCTTATCTCCCCATCTGTACCACCTCATGTCACCCCACTCGGCCTCCCCATTTTATATAAGGTTATCTTTTCTGCAACCTTATTTGCATATAGGAAGAAGAACCCCCTACATGGTAGTGCCCTTTACTTATTGTAATTAATTCTGAATAAAAAGAAAACCCACTGGAGCCACCACAACCGGTTAAAACTTCATTTAACACACAGATAAGTGCTTTCGAGCATTAGCTCTTCATCACATCTAAAAAACAGTTAAAATCAACCATATTTAAACAAATAACCAATTAGAATCAATAGCTTAGAATATAGTATTATAAAATAACTGCCTGTTGCTGCCTTAATGCTTACCCTAGAATCTTTGCTTTTCTCTTTTCCTAGTTGAACTTCACAATTACCTACACTAACATACTGCAGTTCCTGCATAACGGTGTCTACAGGATTGCAATTGGCCACCACAACAAAAACTGTTTCTCCCAGCAATTAATCAGAGTAGGTTACACATGTAAAAAGCATTTGTTAAGATTTCTCTTACAGTGCTGTGTAATTAAGCAAGTCACCATTTTGGTCAGCCATAGGGCTCTTTTCTACTTGAGTGTTTGCCTCCTTCCCCTGTAACTAAAGTACTCTGACTCTTACATTTGTCTCTCTGATCCTAATTTTTCAGGTATACCTTGTACATTTCTGGCTTTCTAACACTCAGACATAGATTCCTGTTGAAAGGTTTACTGACTTGTCTGACATTTGAACAAGTAACCCTTGCAAAAATCCTCAAAATTGTATACTGTTGGTCTGTCTTTCCTGCTAAACATAAGTAAAATTAAAATGCTGAGTGCAAGTAACATTCAAGTGCTGAGTGCAGATTTTAGGCCCTTACATTCACCTTCCCTCTGGTGTGGTGTCTTGAGTCAATCAAGGTATCCATCTAACCACTCCTACTGCCTTCTCTTTTCCCACACCCCCCTTTCCTCCTCATACAGGTTAAACTGCTACAGCTTAGTACAGGCATTGGTTCATCCCTGCTCTGCTTGCCCTCTCTTTGCTCGGGCTCGCTTTGCACCCCACCCTGCCCCTGGTGCTGCTATATTTATTGGTACTGGACCACACCTCACTTTTTTAAACCAATCGGTAACAACTTGTCACTCAACAGCACTGCCCTCAACCTGATACTACCAGTCCTCCAACTCTACTATTCCTTTTGCCTAAGTTTCAGGTCTCATTCAGTAGGTATGCTATCACCCAAAATAGTCTTATTAACTCTGCTTCTACCCCTTTTACTCATCCTATATCTCCTAACTGCCTACGAATGTCAGGATCACCCAGGTTTCCACTACCCTAAATTCCAAACATCCATCCCATCTACAACAGATAATAATGCACCCTTACTCACTCCCCTCATGCTTACCTCCTTAACCCCTAAATACTACCATCTTACTAGACCTAGTTACATTAGTCCTAAAACTAGACACTATTACAAAACTTTATTCAAAATCTTAAAACACATACTCAGGATACACTACAACCTCACAAAGGACTGCAACATCCACCCAAACCCTGGTCCATCCCCACCTGTTGACCCTAATCCCCCTACTATATCCCCTACCACCATAGCTCCAACAAATAGACCTCCTAACTCACTGCTGGCCTGGCATCTAAACATTAGGAGCATAGATAAAACTCAGCACCTGCATGCCCTCTTAGCTGTTCATTCCCCAGATATATTATGCCTAACAGAAATGTGGCTGAAGCCTGCCACCAAGGACCATGGGATTCTGCCACCAGGGTATAGTATGTTTCAACTAGACTGTACCACCAGAAAGGGTGGTGGGGTAGCCATACTTTACAAGTCTACCCTATCTTTCAACATAGACACCCAACAACCACCCCAGTTCAATAATGCTGAAATTCTTATCTCAAAACTACAAATTAATAAAAACAAAAATGTAAACATTGTCTGTGTCTACATTCCCCCAGGGAGGAACACAGAAACCTTAGAAGACTTCTTATATTGGTTATCCAATAACTAACCCCAAGAAACAATTGTTCTTGAGGATTTCAACATTGACTGGAACACTTGCTCTTGTGAAACCCCCACAACCCACATAAACCTCTATGGATTTACTCAAATCATAACCTCCCCACCAGGACAGGAAAACCCAATAACAAGGAAAGTACCCTAGACTGGATACTCATCAATACCCATCTTCAATCCTATAAATCAGGCACTTTGCCTGATGACCTAAGTGACCACTGTCTCACCTATGTAATCAAGCTCAAAGTAGACTGCTCCTACCAACCAACCTATAGAACATTAAAAAACAACAAGAATTTTATTCTCACCAAATTTCAAAATGAACTTAAGGCACGCAGCTGGTCAGTACCAAAAGGTCTCCCCCTAGATGAAGCAGTAGCATACTTTAACACCAAATTCCTTGCTTTTCTTAACTCCCATGCTCTCAGCCGCTCTATTAGAACAAAAATTAATATTGCACCATGGCTTTCTAAAGATACCAATACCAAAATTTCACTCAGAAACAAAGTATGGGCCACCTACCGAAAAACAAAAGCCCCACTTGATCAACTAAGATTCAGACAGCTAAGGTATGGCACCAGAAAATCCACAACCTTAGACAAAAATAACCACTGCTACCATCTACTGCAAAAACACCAAAAACAAACCTCAAAAGTTCTGGGCAGGAATAAACAAACTACTCCACCCAGGCCAAACCCCCACTCTACCCCCCTCAGCTTCCCAACAAAAATTCCCAGTAGACATTGCAAATAACTTCAACAGCTTCTTCAGAGACTATCCAGTCTCTAGCCAGCCAACTCTCTCCCAATGGCTCTAATTCTAATGCAGCCACACCCAGTACCCAAACATACTTTACCTTCCAAAGTGTTCCTACTCAACTTATTCATGCCCTACTTAAGAAACTAAGACCCACCACCCTGGCTGCCGACCTCCTCCTAGCAGACTGTCTGAAAAAGGCTGCTGACACCATAGGATAGCCCATCTCAATCTTGATCAACAGAGCTATATCTGAAGCTACTGTACCACTAAATGGAAAATCTCCCATGTCATACCTCTCCATAAAGGAAGCAGTTCCACTGAACTGTCAATCTTTAGACCCATAGCTATTCTGTCACCTCTAGCTAAAATTATGGAGACGTGTACACATACAGCCCATGCACTACCTCACACAGAACAAGCTGTTGTCCAACTTTCAGAATGGCTTTAAGCCCCACCACAGTACTACTTCTGCCCTCCTCTCTTTCTCTAACGTCATTAACCACAACCACAATAATAACAAACTATCCTCAGCACTCTTTCTAGATCTATCCAAGGCTTTTTACATGGTTGACCACAAAATGCTTATAGATACCTTGAAGGCCTTCTCCTTAAACAACCACGCACTCCAGTGGTTTCAATCCAACCTGCAGGGCAGGCAACAGGCAGTCCTATACCAGGACAAGCTATCATCTCTCCTACCCATCACATTAGGAGTCCCCCAGGGCTCGATACTAGGACCACTTCTTTTCTCCATCTTTATCAATGACCTTCATTCAGTCATCCCAGATGCTACCTGCATTCAATATGCTGATGACTCCACCTTGATTTGTTCTGACACCTTACCAGCTACTTTAATCACATTAACCCAAAATACCTTCAATACAGTAGAAAAATGGCTCTCCAATCAACACCTAATCCTAACCCCCAACAAAACTAAGCTGCTCCTCTTCTCCCCCACATGCAGGACCCCACTGCCATCCTTCAACATAACTGCTAACAATGACACTACCATCTCCCCAGAAGCCCAAACTAAACTGCTGGGTGTCATAGTTGATAACAACCTGAGGTTTGATGCACATATCAATCAAGCTATTAAAACCATTAATAAAAAAAACTTGGCTCTCTTTACAGAATCAAACCTTTCCTTACCCCACTTGCTAGAACTACAATTGCCCGTTCCCATCTACTATCAACTCTTCTCTATGCCTCACCTCTGTTCTCCAACTTAAACAAAACTGATCTTAATAAACTATCATCCTGCTATAACCACATTGCCAGATTTGCTACTGGCACAGCCTACTGGACACACCACTGTCACAACCTAAGTCACCTGGGATGGCTTGAACCGCTAAGCCTACTGCAGTTCAGCCAGCTAATAGTGGCACATAAAGTCCTTTACCAACTAGAAAATACACCTGCGATCATCCACTAGACTCCTAGTTCTAACATACAAATCCAACTACTCAGCTGGGGACTCTGTTTGCCAACTCTGTTGGTGACTTGACCCTAGAACCCTCACTAACTCAATTCAAAAACAAACTCAAGAAATACTTCAAAACTCATTGGTTATGTCCTTGCACTAACCCCGACTAGTGACCTCTCTATTCCTTAGGTGCCTTACCTTCAACTACTTCTAACTTTTTCTACCACTCCATTTTAGGAAGGGTCAATTTTATAACTGCTGCTCAGTGTGTCTTAAACCTGAATGTAATGTTATGTATATATAACTATGAAAATAATGTTAGGTTTTGTAAAGTGTTTTATAATAAGTTAGTATGTGCTAAATGCTGGTGTTGCTTATGACTGTAATCTGCTTGAAACTAGCATTTAGTAAATGTTCAATGTGTATTATTATCTTGGAGCTTTTCTCCCCAGGCCTCCACTGAAAATGGACATATATCCAGTAGGACTATCCCGGTCAACAAATGTAAAATAAATAAATAAATAAAAATAAATAAATAACAGAAAGGGCCAGTATTAAATGAATAACAGTGTCTCCTGTTGAAGTTTCTCTCTAATGGTAGATGCAATAACTCGAATGAGTTGTTCCAGAAATAAAACAAAAATCCAATTTGGCGCCAAAACACCAATTCAAACCAGAAGTTTGAGCTGATAAACTGATACACAAAAACTAATAGTGAAGACTATTCAGTCCAAGAATAAACGTGATGAAAATAAATTTATTTGGTAAGCGCTTTTGCTAAAAGCTTTGTCAAACCACAAACATACAAAATGAACACCAACTATTTATACATATTTGATATCAATTAAATAATTAAATTAATCAATTAAGTTTTTAAAGGTATACTTTCATTCCTTATAAAACATCAAATTAAACAAAATACAACTTTAAAACATAGAGTTATAAATGTTGTATAAATGTTTGTTCCCTTACAATGTAATGGAACATATAATAAAAACTGCAACTCTACTTAAATAGTCTTTGAAAAGTCATCCTAATAGTGACTTTAAAATTAATAAAATTGATAAAAATAGTACACAAAATAGTAATGAAAATAAAATGAAAACTTAATAAATACATAAAATAATACTTCACATTCATGGACTAATAAATCCAACGGGTCATTAAGGGTTGCTTGAAAAGCCTATAGATTCTATTATTTTAAAAGCTAAAACATAACTCAACATTATACAGTTATAAGAATATGCATAAAACTAAGAACAAATATTAGTTTTGTGTCTTTTTCTTCAGAGCTGGTTTTAATGGGACCCTATCATTAAGACCTGGAAAGTGATGTGCTTTGGTTTTAATGATCCATTCTGTTTCATGGATTCTGTCAAGTTTCTAATGTCACCTCCTCTTGAATTAATTTTAGTCACTTGTAAAACGGAAAAAGTGAATGTGTGTGTTTCCTGCACTAATAACATATTTGGAAAGTGCATTAACTTCTGAATGAATGCGGATTTGATAAAGATGCTCTCTTATTCTTTCTTTGAGCATTCTGTCTGTCTTACCTACATAGTAAGACGGACAAGTTAAACATCTAGCCAGATAGATCACATGTTTAGTATTGCACTGATTCACTTTGACATTGATATAATCACCTGTTAAAGGATGTATGAAGGCATTAATGTTAGATATATACTGACAATAATTGCATTGCTTGCAAGATAATGTGCCTTCAAAATTCTTATCACTCATGCCCATGCAGGAATCATTGCCACACAACAATCTATGTAAATTATTCTTGTTTTTGTATGCAAAACTAGGTCTTTCTTGTATAAATTTGGATACTTCTGGATCCAAATTCAGAATGTCCCAGTACTTATATATACTATCTCTTATATACTGTACATCCCTGATAATATAGGGTATATCTTAAAACTTGACTGTTGTGTGTTGTCACTGTATGTTCTTCCATACTATACATGTCCTTGCCTAGGTCTGAAAAAATGGGACAAGCTCTACTGTAGCGTAAATCTCTGACGCTTGCACTGGCATCTGCTATTTCTGTTGATATATATGATCTCTGATCAAATCTATTCTCCTTGGTTAAACATGGTGTTTGAGGCATTTAACCTGGAGACTCTCATGCATTGGCCTTTTAATACATTTTTAAATACATGAGGTGGATGCATACTATCTCTATTCAACAGGTTATTTTTATAACATGTTTTTCTGTGCACATCTGTATTAAAGTGTCCACTAAAATGAAATGGTATCATTTGAATGGGCCAGTAAACTTCAGGAACTCAGTTAGTTCATTAACCTCAAGTTCTTCCAATGGACCCTGCCACAGGAAAAAAAGGTCATCCACAAAACGTTTGTAGAATAACACATTCTTCCTATAAGCTTCTAATTTAAACATCTTTTCCTCTTCCCATGAGGCCATGACTTTGGCACAGGATGTGCCTATAGCCATCCTTTGATAATAACTCCTATCAAAGATGAACAAATTACTTTCTAATACTAACTCCAACAAACCACATATTAAGTCTATTCGACCTGTAGAGAAATTAGAATGTTTTTGTAAATATAAATGAATAGATTCTAAGCCCCTGTCATTTGGAATGTTAGTGAATAACGATTTCACATCCATAGTGACAAGTATTAAATTCATTGTATTGTTTAATGGTTTAGCTATTTCATAGAAATCCAATAAAAATTCTTTTGTATCTTTTAATATATGATTCTGGCTGTACACCAGAGGCTTTAAAGTCGTTTCTAAATAAAAAAGAGATGTTTTCTGTAACCCACCCTCTCCCAATTTGGCGCCAAAACACCAATCTAGAGCTTTAAAGAATTTAATGCAAGACAAAAATATCAGCATTAGACCAGCTGATAAAGGTGGCCCTATAGTGATTTTTGATACCAGTGACTACACTATAAGAATGAAAGATATGTTAAATGATGACAAATACTATGCAGAAATTGTTCTAAATGACATATCACATATTATCAACAGTGTATACAATGAACTGGAAGAACTATATAAGATGGGTATCATAGATTATAACTTATATGATTATTTGCTAATAGAAGAACCAGTGATACCAATTATTAAGGGTCTAAATTCACAAAGATCCAACAAACCCCCATGAGACCAATTGTCTCAGGGAGAGGGTGGGTTACAGAAAACATCTCTTTTATTTAGAAACGACTTTAAAGCCTCTGGTGTACAGCCAGAATCATATATTAAAAGATACAAAGAATTTTATTGATTTCTATGAAATAGCTAAACCATTAAACAATACAATGAATTTAATACTTGTCACTATGGATGTGAAATCATTATTCACTAACATTCCAAATGACAGGCTTAGAATCTATTCATTTGTATTTACGAAAACATTCTAATTGACTTAATATGTGGTTTGTTGGAGTTAGTATTAGAAAGTAATTTGTTCATCTTTGATAGGAGTTATTATTCAGAAAAGAGGAATATATAAGCACATCCTGTGCCAATAGCTACCAACAACTAGTCATGGCGGCTCATGGGAAGAAAAGATGTTTAAATTAGAAGCTTATAGGAAGAATGTGTTATTCTACAAGCGTTTATGGATGACCTTTTTACAATGAGGTTAATGAACTAACTGAGTTCCTGAAGTTTACTTTGGCCCATTCAAATGATACCATTTCATTTTTAGATGTCAGTATTATGCGTCTACCTAGTGGACACTTTAATACAGGTGTGCACAGAAAAACATGTTATAAAAATAACCTGTTGAATAGAGATAGTATGCATCCACCTCATGTATTTAAAAATGTTAAATGCCTCAAGAGAATATTTATTTTATTTATTTTATTTATTTTATTATTTTACATTTGTTGACCGGGATGGTCCGACTGGATACATGTCCATTTTCAGCGGAGGCCCGGGGAGAAAAGCTCCACAGAGGAAAAAGTTACACTTTCAATTATATACAGATAAGTACACTACCTAATGCAAATACATAAAATTCGAGGTTCACATAAACAGAATTAGAGATACACATAAATACATCACAATTGTTTTAGATACATTGTAGTTGATATTCTAGGTTGATATCCCATTGCTTATAGAGTCAAGTCAGGCAATGGGGAGCTTGACTTCATAAGTACCCGTGATGGTGGAATTTAGGGTGTGAGCTTACAAATTATTTGGACTAAGGGGAAAAAAACACCTAGTCAAACAGGTGGAGAATACTACTAGTTGGGTGTCAGAGAACTAGTCTGGGTTGTTACATGGGCACAGCCAATGTTCTTTAAAAATTGTTTAAGATTGTTTTGAATAGATATTGGGATGTAGTAAGTCTTAATTTATTGGGAGGGAATTCAGACTTTACCTATAGAGTTAGCAAAGAGGGCTTCTCCGCAGAGTTGTTGGATTTGATGGTTTGGACCAGGACTCTATGTGAGGAGCGAAGACAGCTAAGATTAGAGTATGGAGTAAGAAGATTTTGCAAGGAGGGGGTTTTATCTGGTTGCTTAATAATTTTAAACGCTTCTGTGAGTTGGTTTAGTTTGAGAAGATTAGATAATTCTAGCCAGTCAAGTTTCCTTAGGTTAATGCAGTGATGAGTTCTGTAAGGACCACCTACTACAAATCTGGCGATGTGATTATAGGCAGCAGCGAGTTTATTGATCTCGCTTTTGTTAAGGAATGAAAGCACAGGAGAGGCATACAGTAATGTGGAAAGTAGATGCGGAGATGGTTAGCTTGGCAGTAGGGTTAGAAAGTTTTAATTCTATACAAGGAACCAAGTTTCTTATTTACAGTCTTTATGGTTTGACTGATATGCATATCAAATCTAAGCCTACTATCAATAGTGACTCCTAATAGTTTAGTGTTGGTAACAGGCTCAATCATGATACCATTATTAGATTGCACGAAGAATGGACAATTATTGGAATGGGCTGTGGGTTGGACTGATGGACTAACTGAGGTGGGAAGAAATACTAGTAACTTGGTTTTTGGATTTAGAATGAGTTTCCATTCTGAGAGCCACTTTTCAACTATGGTAAAACAGTTTTGGGTTGTTACTTGTAGGTCAGGAGGGAGATATCCGAGCAAATCAATGTGGAATCATCTGCATACTGGATGCAGGTGGCCTTAGGGATGACTGAGTAAAGGTCGTTTATGAATACAGAGAAGAGAAGAGGACCAAGTATGGAGCCTTGGGGGACCCCTATGGTATTTGGCAATAGTTGAGAGATCTTATTTTCCCATCGAACTGCCTGTTGTCTTCCAGAGAGGTAAGCTTTGAACCAGTTAAGAGCCGGGTAATCAAGGTACAAGGATTCAAGAGTGTGAAGTAGTAGTTGGTGGTTGACCATGTCAAAGGCTTTTGACAAGTCAAGAAAGAGGGCTGAGGAAATTTTTTTGTTATTACGGTTTTTATTGATTGAGTCAGTAAATGAGAGTAAGGCGGTGGTCGTACTATGGTGGGGTCTGAAACCATGCTGAGACATAGAATAGATTTGATCAGAGATCATATATATCAACAGAAATAGCAGATGCCAGTGCAAGCGTCAGAGATTTACGCTACAGTAGAGCTTGTCCCATTTTTTCAGACCTAGGCAAGGACATGTATAGTATGGAAGAACATACAGTGACAACACACAACAGTCAAGTTTTAAGATATACCCTATATTATACACAGGATGTACAGTATATAAGAGATAGTATATATAAGTACTGGGACATTCTGAATTTGGATCCAGAAGTATCCAAATTTATACAAGAAAGACCTAGTTTTGCATACAAAAACAAGAATAATTTACATAGATTGTTGTGTGGCAATGATTCCTGCATGGGCATGAGTGATAAGAATTTTGAAGGCACATTATCTTGCAAGCAATGCAATTATTGTCAGTATATATCTAACATTAATGCCTTCATACATCCTTTAACAGGTGATTATATCAATGTCAAAGTGAATGCATTGCAATACTAAACATGTGATCTATCTGGCTAGATGTTTAACTTGTCCGTCTTACTATGTAGGTAAGACAGACAGAATGCTCAAAGAAAGAATAAGAGAGCATCTTTATCAAATCCGCATTCATTCAGAAGTTAATGCACTTTCCAAACATGTTATTAGTGCAGGAAACACACACACATTCACTTTTTCCGTTTTACAAGTGACTAAAATTAATTCAAGAGGAGGTGACATTAGAAACTTGACAGAATCCATCGAAACAGAATGGATCATTAAAACCAAAGCACATCACTTTCCAGGTCTTAATGATAGGGTCCCATTAAAACCAGCTCTGAAGAAAAAAAGACACAAAAACTAATATTTGTTCTTAGTTTTATGCATATTCTTATAACTGTATAATGTTGAGTTATGTTTTAGCTTTTTTGAGGGTCGTAAAATAATAGAATCTATAGGCTTTTCAAGCAACCCTTAATGACCCGTTGGATTTATTAGTCCATGAATGTGAAGTATCATTTTATGTATTTATTAAGTTTTCATTTTTATTTTCATTACTATTTTGTGTACTATTTTTATCAATTTTTATTAATTTTAAAGTCACTATTAGGATGACTTTTCAAAGACTATTTAAGTAGAGTTGCAGTTTTTATTATATGTTCCATTACATTGTAAGGGAACAAACATTTATACAACATTTATAACTCTATGTTTTAAAGTTGTATTTTGTTTAATTTGATGTTTTATAAGGAATGAAAGTATACCTTTAAAAACTTAATTGATTAATTTAATTATTTAATTGATATCAAATATGTATAAATAGTTGGTGTTCATTTTGTATGTTTGTGGTTTGACAAAGCTTTTAGCGAAAGCTTACCAAATAAATTTATTTTCATCACGTTTATTCTTGGACTGAATAGTCTTCACTATTAGTTTTTGTGTATCAGTTTATCAGCTCAAACTTCTGGTTTGAATTGGTGTTTTGGCGCCAAATTGGATTTTTGTTTTATTTCTGGAACAACTCATTCGAGTTATTGCATCTACCATTAGAGAGAAACTTCAACAGGAGACACTGTTATTCATTTAATACTGGCTTTTTCCTATTTCCTGTTGAGTTACCAGAGTCTGCCGGGGACATTTGTTTTAATATTACTCAAATAACAGAAAGGGTTTCAATAAGGGTTGTAAAGGCATACAAGCATTTGGATTTTAGATCTGATGAAGAGCTAATGCTCAAAAGTGTTTATCTCTGTGTTAAAGTTTTAACTGGTCGTGGTGGCTCCAGGGGGTTTTCTTTTTATCCTGTATGGTATATTTTACCTCTGTGGCCTTTTAAAAATAGCCTGTACCAGTTAAATTGAATAGGGTGTAACTTCATTCAAGCTTGACACAAAATGTAATTTTCAGAAATAAACTGCACTATTTTGGCTAGGCTTATATAGGCCCTAGGGCCAATAGCCTAGTACCTACCTATGAAACTATGTCTGTCAAAGCAGTATTTTTTTGATAGATCATACATTTTTATATTGTTCCATCTGCTTTCATTTTTAATAACGTCCTTTTTGGAGTGGCAAAGGCATCTTTTGCAGAAATGAGTTCCTCTTTCCCTGCTGCCATGCACATCTGTTAAACTGTGCTTTATGGTTGGTCTGTTTTGAGATTGTAGAAAAAGAAGATGCTTTATTTCATTAGCTTTGTTTGTTGGTTGTGGCAAGTAGAAACTGTGTTACTTAATGTGAAACTTCTTGAATTGCAGTAGGCATATAAATAGGGTTTGCAGAAGAATATTTTTTTAACAAAGTTTCTGGGGATTGAACTAGTGCAGTTATTTGATCACTATTGTGTTATTCTTTTTCTCATGCATGGTAGCTATTCTTTGAAATTATTTTCAATAAAAAATAATTTGCAGGATTTTAATTCAAATGTAGCCAAGCTTATCTTTTGAAATTAAAAGCGGAAAGTCTGCTGAAAAATGTAATTTACAAATTTCCATTTATATTTTTACCTAATTGTTATTTTATGTTACTGCAATTCCAAGAGAGATGTTACTACCAATGCCGAGAAATGCTTAGAAGTCTGAGTTAATTTTGTCTTCTAAAAGTTTTGCTCTCACTTTTGTACTTTGCAAAACTGTCAAAAAGTGTATTCATTTGCAAAACAATTCTGTTGAATAGTTCTCATTTCTGTATTATAATGATTGAAGTGACTACAGGAGAATAGAGATTTTGTAGCTCTTCTTAAGATTAGTTGACCAAAAAGGTGGTTCTTTTACAAATATACCATCTGTCCAACTGTTGCTCTAGAACCTGAATTTCCTGCAGGGGGGGGGGAAAGTACACCAAACTAATGCAATTAGAAAACTGACTGGATATAAAGAAATTAGTATGCATAAGGCTGAGTATCATGTAAGTCTCAAAGGAATTCTAATTTTATGAAGGACATGTGTATGTGTATGTGTTTATACAGTTTTGTAAGTGGCAGCTGAAGTGGCATATTGAAATAAAAAATGTACTGCATGTAGCGTTGTCGCCTCACAGTAAGACGCTGTCCGGTTCGATTCTCAGCTAGAGCGTCTTCTGCGTGGAGACATGCATGAATGGGCGTACCTTCGTTGAAGGTTGTGCGTCAGGGCTGGTAACTCAGCATGTAAAAATCAATTACCAATCATTAGCGGACCAGAGTTCCGCTGTGGCGACCCCTAACCGGGAAAAGCCGAAAGACACAACAACAACAACATGAATTCAGCCTGAGCATTAACATCATCTAGTTCATTGCTTTCCCCAAAACTACACACCATAACAGAGTTGTGTAATTGTGTAATGCAGCCATTTGTTACTTGTATATCTACTGCCAATCATTAGCGGACCGAAGTTCCGCTGTGGCGAGCCCTAACCGGGAAAAGCCGAAAGACAACAACAACATAGGAAGAAAAAAACATGCCTATAAAATTTCCTGCAACTTTCAGCACAAACACTAACCTATTCACATCCTTTCTGTGAACAAATGCAGTCACTCTGCAGCTGACAATGTCCTTATTGCCTTGCTTGAATTTTTAATTATGAAATCTTACTTTTTCATCTTGTCCTTCATGTGATGCAATCAAGGTTAAATTATTCAGCCTTCTCATTATTGCATACATTATCTGTAAATCACTTCATAACCATTTAATCCAGATTAAATATTTCTCTAGTGGATTGTTTTTTTATAATTGACTTCACAGGTGTAAGCTGAACACTGACTTTTATAGTGACTCCAAGATGGCCCAGCTTAGGGTGGACATATTCCAACAGACAAAGGATAGTATAATGCAAACTGTAGGTTAACTTGTGTGCTGCTAAAGCCTTCAAATATGAGGACGCAATATAGTGATACTGCTTTAGTACAACAAAAAAGTACTAGATTAATTTAATCAAATAACATTTTAACAGGTAATTTATGTAGCCTTATCTCTCATCTCATATTCACATCAAATAGAAAGATACTGGTAATTGCCTTATATGGGTGTGGAATTTTAATTATTTAAATATTTTGTAAATTAGTTAAGATCACTAGTTAAAATGATATATTTTCTGGGTCAGTCTGGTACCACTAAGAAGGGTAAATGATCACCATATTGATCAGAGATATGAATATTTAGTGTGTGTGAATGCAACTCTGAATTGATGGAAACATATACACCATTCATCTGTTTCTCTAATATCTGAACCAAAGTGATAATAAGACATCTACAGGGTCATGATGATTGTACTTCCAGCCTACAGTATTAGGAAAAATGGCATCTCTACACCTTGTAGTAATTATGTCCTGAAATAAACTAGCTAGGTATCCTGAAGAAATTATTTCCAAGATGTAATTTATGACAAATAGAAAACACTTTGCACCCAAGAAAGGCCATTGCCCAAGACTTTTTATATTAGAATTGACCATGTGCCAATCTTTTAGAGAGGCAATAATGCCAGTTCTTCAACACACAACCAGTGTTTCCGTTTGCAGAAAATGCATATGGTTTTAATATACACAACGTAATGTCTTGCTTTCTATGGTATAATTAAAAACATCTGTTGTGAAACCAAAAGCACATGATTGCTGTAACTTTACTTCATTTCATCTGCTCCAAGTAGTGAAATAGTTACAATCTCTGTACTGTTCTTTCTCCAAAAGAAGGCGGGCTTTCATCTGGGCACTCTCAGTGACTACATGTGGAGGTGTTGTTAACGCATCAACATCCTGCCAGCATTGAAAGCAAGTGCTGTTAGCTCTCAATTGTGGCACTTAAATTCCCAGAAAGAATGCTCTTTGGAGCATAGCCAGCCTTAGGAACAGGCAAACTAGGCGGCCGCCTAGGTAGCCACTCAATCTGGGCACTTTTCCAGTATTTATTTGTTTATATTTTTGCAGTAAAGAAATGGTCTCTTTAAAATATGTTGAATGAAAACTTGAAAAACTGACGAATAAGACAACCTGTGAGATAAATGAAGAAAAGAAAGTAATCTAGATGGTGTAGGAAGACCAGGATGGGGACACCAGGTGGTGTGGGGAAGCGCTGTGGAGCCCTTTTGCCTAGGGCACTGGTTGACCCAAGGCCAGCCATGCTTTAGAGAAGGAGGTACCTTCTTGCAGAGAAGCATTTAGGAGCCTAGGTATATCTTTGCTTAACTTTAGTATGTAATAAACACCTCAGGGAATTGGCACTTTATGTTGTGAGCACACATATACAATTCATTCACCATCGTTTGTAAATGAAACCCTTTCAAAAGCAAGAGACTGTAGTAAAGTATGTACTGCATATTGACAGCAGGAGGCATAATCGAGGTACAGGAACAGAACAGAGTCACTCAACAACTAGGGAAGGTGATGTGCACGCCTCTCGAATATTTCTCCTTTCTGGACAACTGGTGTATCTGTTTTACGGAAAAGATGGTTACAATATCCTTGGTAAGAACTAAAATGGAGCAGTGGAACACTGACCAGTTTTTCAGGTGCAGCAAGATATGTTGTACAGTATGCTGATTAACGGTGCTCGGGTTCAAGGATATCTCCCTAGTGTTTCAAAGGTGCAGCAGTTATGCCCTAGCCACCATTACCTTTTCATTTCTATAGTCTGATGATATACTTTCATTATTCTGTACTGCAGTTTGCTGCCTCCTACTGGTTATTATCTGGTAAAGCAGAAATACCTCTCAGCAAGTTGGGTGTAGGAAGCTATTTCATGCATCCATATTCGTCATTGCCCATGGCATGTATACCAGCAATGGTAAGATGAGAACAGGTCATAAAAAAGCACTGTAATGAAAGGTTGAAGCAATAAACCCATAAAATCTACATTGCAATGTAAAGCCATACCATAGTGAACTGTGGTTAAATAAATAGGGTGCCATCAAGAGACGTGACAGGGATAGAACATTTTCAACATTAGAGGTACACTGTCAACTATAACTAGGGCTCAGATGACCCAGCATCAATTAATGGCTTGCATGTCTGAGGTACTGGCAGAGGGGGATTGGTGTGCACATCCCAAGGGGAGGGCTTTCATCTAGGCACGCTCTGTGACAAAGCATCCTAAGAACTATAGACCAATAACTTGCTTTCGAACAATATACAAAAAATATACTTAAACAGATACAGACAGAATTTATAGCAATCTATAAAAAAAATGAGTTATGACACTAGAACAAAAAGGTATTAAAGAAAGTCTTATGAAACAAAGGATAATTTGTTGTTAAAGCCATAATAGAGAGTTGTTTAAAAGGATGAATCTAAGAATGTCATAGACAGATTACAAAAAAGCATTTCACAGCATCCCACATTCATGGATAATGGAACGCTTACAAATATATAAGATACACACTACATCGATCAGTTACATTGCAATGAGTATGAAGCAGACTATGCAGCTAAGATATAACAAAGGGCAATTTACTATCCCAGGGGGGGGAAATGTGGTGATTCTTTAATTTCCAGGGGATTTTTTGTCACCACTGTTGTTTTGTCTTGCCATTAAACCAATTACTTAATAGATTAGGATATGGTTACCCAGAAGCTAAACCTGTTTAAATGCATCTTAACCATTTTTTTATGGTTGATTTAAAATTGTATAGTTCATCAGGTGAGGAGCTAAAAGCACAACTACAAATGGTTAAAACTTTCTTAGAAAATATAAGAATGACATTTGGTCTTGATAAATGTACACAAGCAACATTTAAAAAAGGAAAGCTTCAGCACCAAAAAAAAAAAAATAACAGCTTAGGACTGGAATGTGATATAAATGAACTTGAGCATGAGGGAGTATATAAATATCTGGGAATAGATGAAGTGTCAGCAATAAAACATGACCAAATGAAAATAAAACTCCATAAAGAATACTTCAGAGGACTAAAGCTAATATTTAAAACTGCCTTGACACCTAGGAATAAAGTCCAAACTGTAAATCGTTTTGCTCCTCCTGTTCTAACTGCTTTGGTAAGACTGACTGGCCCCAAAATATGCTGAATAAATTAGACATGAACATAAGAAAAATACTTCATGCTTATCAAATGATATATAAAAACAAGTGTATACCAAGATTAGATATCCTTCCTTCTGAAGTAGGGATTGACCTCCTCAAAACTGACATGTATAGCTCGGCAGTCATGGGACTACAGTTATATCTGCTGACCTGATCAGATCTAAATATCATGAAGGTTTTCAAGCAGAAGCAGAAGTCTAAGACGATATCTTAGTTCAGCAGAAGCAGTATAGGAATAAGGTGCAAATGGAAATCAAACCTGAACTAGACAAACGTCACACAGCAAATGTTGCTGTTTATCTTTCACAGCGGAACTCCGGTCCACTAATGATTGGCAGTAGATTTTTACGAAACGCTGAGGTGCCAGCTCGACGCCCAACCTTCAATGAAGGCACATCCATTTACGCACGCATTTCTTTCGAACGCTACCCAACCATGGGGAGGACATGCAGACTCCACAAAGAAGGCATTCCCAAGCCCAACCAAGATTTGAACAGGAGAACCTCTTGCTGTGAGGTAACAAAGCTATCACCATACCACCGTGGCTACTGAAAGTGCAAAAAAAAAAAAAAAAGAAAAGTTAAAAAGAAAGGATTGAAAGGGAAGGAGAGAAAATTGGAAGGTATAGAAAATAGGGGCAGGTATGCAGAGCTTCTGGAGCAACTTCATGTTGAACACGATTTCTTGTAAGAATGATGAAGAAGAGCTGAACTGAAACCAAAAGATGAAACCCTAACAAAGGCTGTCCAGGACTGTGGACTACATACATTAGTTTACAAACGCCATTGAAAAAGTGGAAGAAACAGGCAAATGCAGGTGCTGTAAAACAGAACTGGAAACAGTTACACATTTCATTGCTGGGTGTGATACGCTCATGGCAGAGGGTGTCTATAATGAAAGACTCAGTTATGTGGCAACACTGTTGCAATGGGGATTGTGCAAACACTACAATATAGAAGTAGCTGAGCAGCACTGAAAACATGAACCCTGACACATTGTAGAGAAAACATGAACCATGACACATTGTAGAGAAAACATGAACCCTGGATCATTGTAGAGAAACATGAACCATGACACATTGTAGAGAAAACATGAACCATGACACATTGTAGAGAAAACATGAACCCTGACACATTGTAGAGAAAACATGAACCATGACACATTGTAGAGAAAACATGAACCATGACACATTGTAGAGAAAACATGAACCATGACACATTGTAGAGAAAACATGAACCCTGACGCATTGTAGAGAAACATGAACCATGACACATTGTAGAGAAACATGAACCATGACACATTGTAGAGAAAACATGAGCCCTGACACATTGTAGAGAAAACATGAACCCTGACACATTGTAGAGAAAACATGAACCATGACACATTGTAGAGAAAACATGAACCCTGACACATTGTAGAGAAAACATGAACCCTGACGCATTGTAGACAAACATGAACCATGACACATTGTAGAGAAAACATGAGCCCTGACACATTGTAGAGAAAACATGAACCATGACACATTGTAGAGAATGAAGTTTATGTCACACGAGATCACCCATTACCAACAGTTCAGAAAAATAGATGCAAAAAAACAAGATATAATAGTCCATGATAAAAAGGCAAAAGTAGCACGGATCATTAAAATTACTTCATATAGCAATTACAGCATCTTACATACATTGAGGCACAAAGTCATAAAATACCAGGATTTGCAAGCAAGAATGAGAGCAATTGGAAAGAAAGATACCAAGACATTTCCAATAATAGTAGGATTAACAGGGCTAATAAAACATAATTTACAATTATATTTAAATATTCAAAATATAGATGTAACTCCGTAGGAACTACAGAAAGAAGCAATTCTGGACACACTGCAGATACTGAGAAGAGTGCTCTTGGATAACATTGGAGACTGAAGTAATGCTAATTTCATAAACTCTAATTGCATCTCGACTTAGAAATGGGGTCCACTCCTGTCACAGAATTAGAAAGCCAAAACACTTGGGGAAATTAAACCAAAAATAGAGCATGTGCAAACAGACACATTGTAACCATTTTAAACTAATTGCACTGATGTTACTAATGAATAGTTTTCTGGCTGCATAAATATGTTTTTCTATGAACTGTGCTCCTTATGAAAGTATAATCTTATCCTTAAGACTAAAGAATATCCTTTGGGAATGTTCTGACTTCTTAAGCATTCTTCTCCGAGTTGATAACAAGACACATGGATTTGTGACTGTTTTCCTTTTTCTTATGCACTAAGCAAGCAGAGCAGAAATGACGCAGTTAAAACTTTTGTAAGATGCATTTCCTGTTATTTTTTCCTCACATAATGTTTTATGAAATCTTATCTGAAATATGCTCAGCACTACAGTCAGTGGTCACACCACTCTAGACTATTCTTGAATTATGTTTTCTACATATTATTATTGTGTTTACTGATATTCTACCTGTCCCTTCTGAATGTATTATCAAATATCTCAAATGCCAACAATGCACCCTGAAGAGTTGAATATCCCATTGCCTGTTCTTCTCAGTCCTAGAATGCATTCTGCTGTCTGTGTATCTGTACACACTGCAGAAGTCTAGTCTTGCAATAAATTGATGGAGTGACTCATTAAATATCTCAACAAATTTTGGTATTACTGTTTGTAGAATTTTTTATGTTATCCCCTGTATCTTTATTGTATATGATTAATATTTGTAGCAACAGCAGGAATTTTATTGATTTATTTATTTTTTGTTGTTGAACAGTCTCTCTGTATACTGTGCTTGATTAAATTATTGTACACATACTGACAATATTCTCTCTTTGAGTGTATTATTGTACACATTCTTACAATATTCTCTCTTTGAGTGTACTTTTCTTGAATCTGTCTCTCCTGGGTAGCTGCTGAAAAAGTTCTTCAGTCATTAGAACTTACACAAATACGTGAAATCAAGGTACTTTTTAAATAAAGTTTTTCTGTGGTCAGTACATGTGTTATCACTGTTGTATTCCTTATTATATGATTTATTCTGCTATACAAATTTCTTACTGACAATGTTTTTGACTGGGTCTAAGCTACTAATGATACATCGTTATTCCGTTTGTTTTGGTGAAATGACTACCTCTGTTTGTACATATTGAATGTTTATGTTATAACTGATACGGGAATTGCTACAAATAGGAAGTCTTTGTAAAGCACCTTACCTAGTAAAAAGAACTTAAATATTTGAATAAACTGTCAGATACAATAAATGTATTGTATAGATAGCTCTGTTCCTTATAAAATAAATTGGGGTAAACTGTTGCAGGTGTAAGAGCAGCCTTAAAAAGTGTGACATTACAATTGCCTGGATTTATTATATCTGGAATGCCACACTGGCTGAGATTCATAGAAATGTGCTACATGCTGGATCATTGTTGGCACTGGGTGCGACAATACACCATGATGTAAAATACACATTAATATCCAAATTACATAAAACTGGGCAGGTAGCTGTGCTGTGATATAGAAATTAGAGCAGTTCTAGAAAGCTGCAAAGAAACTACAGTGGAGCAGAGCAAGGAGCAGGTTATAGAGGAAGGTAGTGGACAGTTGTCCATTAGTAGCAGTCTTTCATTATTGCAAAATTAGTTGGTGGGAAGAAGTGTAAGTCAGCTCCTGCTAGAGCAGGGTACTGGCAACAACACAGTATAAATGCCTATTGTATGGTGTCCTGTTTACCTGGGCACTTTGGTGTAATAAAAGGGAAAGAAAGGAGAATGCAACAAGAAGAGTTACACAGAGAAAGGAAGCACAAAGAAAAAGGTGGAGAAGACGGGGCACATTTTTTGTAGGGATAGGTACCCCCATTTTTAAACACATGGAGTGAAATGAGGTAATAGGAAATGTAGTAGAGAGATAGAGGAGGAAAACAGGGGCTCACATAAACTAATTGACTGGCTGGGTATAACTTGAGGGCTGACAAATGGTGATGGAAAGTAGTAGACAATGTTCAAGGAGTGGATTATGTCACAATAAGATGGAAGTTCACATTGCTGGGCATAGGCTGATGTGGAAGTAGTATGCTGACTATTGACTGGCCCATAAGGATGTCTATTTGGCCCACGAGATAAATCAAGGTGGCCAATGGCAAACCGCAATCTTGTAGCCAGATGGCAGGAGGCCACCTGTCCAGGAGTGGTATGGTAATGGCTACTCAACATGTCATTGCATTGTTAACTTACATGTGCACCACCTGGTGCACTGGTCTCTATCTGCCCTGGAATGGTCACTCACTCCCAACCTTCTCACCCATAACAATTGCAAATACAGGCAGGGTGATGGCCAGCAGAGGTTGAAGCATCTGTGGCTCATTGACATCATCATTACCAGCAGCAAGGAGACACAGCGGGATGGGTGACATCACTGAAGATGCTGCATCGTAAATACAATCAGAGCTTATCCAACAACTGACTTCCTACAGAACTCCCTCCCTCTTAGTTCTTCAATTGAAGGGCAAAAAGAAAAAATGAAATACAAATCTAACTGCGTTTCTGTAACTGGCATTTTGGTATTTTGAATAAAAGAACGCAGCAACTCTCGATCATGCTCCCTAGCTCTTTGTTCCCCGCGGCAGCTTCACCCAACCCTTGCAAAGCTACTGTGTACAGTTAATATGGTGCAGATCGGAAGGCAGTATGCTAACTAACCATGCTGTGCTGAAAGTTTCAGCTGTCTCTTGTGGCAGTCAGCATGGTTGACCGCTCTCACTCTCAGCCCATGCTGTAAGACAAAAGACCAGAACAGCCTTAAGGTGTAGGTGACAGACATCTGTGCAAAACTACACTCCCATATATATCTGTATGACAGCAGAAGCCTGTAAGTATGCACACCACCTCATGACTAAGCTACAGAACACAAATGTAAGTGCAAAATAGCTGAAACTTGACATAGTGCTCACACATTCACAAATGAACAGATATGTGGTACCTTATAATACGCAGCAGTGCCATGAAATACAAGCAAGCAACAGACAGTAGCCCATCTGGCATACAGCAGATGAAATAAGCTTTATTAGGAACATTGGTCTGAATTACAGCAAAAATTTACAGTTTGAAAAACAATACTGATGCAAAATAATATAGTCATAGTAATCTATATAACACACACACACACACACACACACATATATATATATATATATATATATATATATATATATATATATATATAATATAAACTTTGCCCCCTTCTATTTAATGTATTTATGCATGACAACCATACTGCTTTGAGCATGCCACAGAAGTATAATATGCAGGTAACTCAGTTCTTATCTTTGCAGCCAAGCCCTTGTCAATAATATAATAAATCTCCCAGCAATTGTTTTTCTCCATAGAATCCTGGCTGGACACTTTCCAGCTTCTCCTAAAACCAGAAAACACTAATCCCATTCTATGTACTCCCAAACAATATACCTATTTTAGAGGTATCTTCCTATTTTCAGGTTTGATATATGGCTTTACATGACTTTCTAACCCCCCCTCCCCCACATGGACACAGGGAACCAGACAAATGTCCAAAATGCCAGTGCCATCAATAATATCAACAAAGACGACCCCCAGAATACATCTCCCTTTTTCAGAAGCAAAAAATAAATGATTGTGTGAGATAGCTTTTTGCAATATTGCTTATTAAAGTCTTCAGACTTTAGCCTGTGTTTTTGATAGTATGCATGTATTTTAATTACGCTCTCTTTTTCAAATGTGTGTTTCTGAACTGTATCTCACAGTTGTACTAGAAGTGGGAGGAGCTATTTGCTATTCAAATTCAAATTTTATACTAATCAGGTGCCCAGATTTAGAGCGCTTTGTACCTGTTTTCAGTGTCTGTAAGTGAGATGTCATCCTCAACCCTAACCCCAACTCACATATGCATACACATACGCACACAGACTTTCGCCCTTCCCAGTCCTACTTAACTGTATCGACATTCTATACACTCAACATATTTACTTTCGGCTATCCATTCTGTTGACATTAAATTACACTCATGCATTTGTTGAACAACTGTACATTTGATCAAATGCAGACAACCCATACATACATGTACATACCCCCTAAGATGAATATTTGTCCACAAATACAGTTCACATGCCTTAGTTTTTAACTGATCATTCTTACTTTATAGGGGCCATTTCAGATGCTTGTATCCTTTTTATAAACAGTGCATTACTCTTTAAGTACCCTTAAAGTACAACATTTTGTGAAACTCAGTGTAAGTGTATAAATATTATTTAACTACTGAAATACTAAAAACCTGTTTGTTCACATGGATTATATTTTTCAAATTTAGCAGTTGTACTGGCCTCTGGGTGATAAGAACACTGAGGCCATTTAGAAGATATACAATAGCGCAAAATGTAACACGTAGGTATTGATAAGATCGCATAATTGCTGCTTGGAGTACCTTACTCTACTACAGAACCAGATAGCACAGATCATTTTTCCACATTGAATGAAGATTTCTTCTTAGCTGAGGTAAATCGCATTCTCCTTAACTGCAGTCAAAATAACATTTCCAGTCATGTGCTAACATTTGTGCTGTTTTTTTTTCTCACAAGGCATACACAAATGAAACTACCAGCTTTTGAGTCTATTGCTGAAGTGGCATTATTATGTTTGCATTTTTTTGAATATTTTGACTAGAAATTTATAGCACATACTTTACTTCAGAGAATATCGTGAAGTAAAAGAAGTCATTTTCACTTTACCCTTACTTCTTATATTCATGAGGTATAGCAATTGCATAAAATAGTATATAAAAACCCGAGATAACAGTGTTATAGATCATCTTAGACACAATGACCCACAAACACAGGAGCAGGGAGCCCATTTTTTCTGCTTGTGGCCTGATTTTAACTGGACTACCAAATGCCAAAGTGTAGAGGGGGTCACAGGGAGTGCATCTTTTGTACTTACTAGGGGGAACAGGGAATTATCTACATATTATCACTGTGAATCCTTTAAGGTATGAAAGCTACAGCCCCACCCCCCAGGAATATTAGTTAGATGCCTAAAAGATTTAACCCCCAACCCCAAAAAATAAAAATCACCAAACTTATCAACTTCTATTTAATGTGGTGAACTTTCCGTTTAACAGGGTGTCTTGAAGTTTGCTGCCTGGCAATGACTTGTCCTGACTCATGCACACAGACATAAATACACACACACACACACACACACGCACATGTGCACACATGCACACATCACACACACCACACACACACACACGCACACATACACACGCACACACGCACACATGCACACATCACACACACCACACACACACACACACACACACACACACACACACACACACACACACACACACACACACACACACACACACACACACTACTATATGTGTGTGTGATACGATGGTTTGGTGTCCTGTTCAGGATTAATTTCCTTGCTTTATGCCTATTAAGTGCTAGAAGTGACCCCAGGTCCAACTGTGATCTCGAGTAAGATTTTGAGGATAAATAAAATAAAGAACAAATGAATTCTTTCTTGGATAAATTACTATTATCCCTGGAGCATTTTATTTCCATCCAGCAGTTCTATTTATTTTAGTTATTTATTTATTTATTTGCAGTTTGTTGCCAGGATGGTCCATTGGGCCACTAGGAGCCCATTTTCAAAGGAGTCGTGGGGAGAAAAGCTCCAGTAAATGAACAAAACAAATAGAAGTTAATTATAAAGCAACTTATAACAACAGATAGTCTAGTAATACCAGTTATAAAATGGGAAAAATGCAAAAGCAGGCATTCATTAAGAAGAACAATAAAGTGTTAAAAAATTGCATTTAGATACAAAATCTGTTGATTGCAATAGGTGTTTATAAAACATGTACCTTGACCATGCAGAATACTGAAAAAGCAAATGCTATACTGCATAATCAGTTTTAGAGACAACTTGTTAACAACCGAACCCTCAGAGACTATAATGCAATAGCACTTGCTCTGCTGTATCATTGTTCACTATGAGTTTTATATTTTAACAAGTCGGAGGGTAAAAGTGTGAGCTGTAATACATAAGCAGCAGATGTTTCCACCCCATTTACTAGCAAAACAAGTCACTGGTGCTAGTCAGGACAACAAAGGCGGCGAGAGAATAATGAAGCAGAGGTACCACCTGTGAGTAATGTAATGTCAGAATGAGTCTGAATCCTAAAAAGGCCACTCATTTAAGCTTGTGACTTATAGCAATCCTTGCAATATATGAACTTTGTGTTTAGCTAAGTTGAATGATATCCCCTCTTGTACTCGGTAAAGGATTGTACAGTTTTAATTAAAAAAATAGAGTGGCATATACAAAAAGTATGACCATTTGCAGGGTCTTGACATTTACAATTTAAGTTTGGGAAGATATTTTTAAAATGCCTTGTTTGTTGGTGCTATCTGTCATGTATTTAGTCCTTAGTGATCACTGATACAGATCCATGTGTTGCATTATTTCATATGATTCTGTATTTTTATTTATTCGCTAGAAACAACAGTAATCAATACCCCAGTTTCCCGCTAGATGGCGAACTTGTTATTCCCAGAGAAACCACTTTAAGATGCTAAAATACCACTTAATACCAGGCACTAAAAGAGGTATGCAAAATGTTAAACAATTATACAGATATAATTAAAGCCTTCTGTCTTCCATTTGTTGAAAAAGAATTACAACAGAACTGGAAATGCCTAAAGAGAGACAGAGAGAGAGAGAGAAAGTAAGTTGAAGTCTGAAGCATAGCCTTCTTAGGACTGCAGAGTACAGGAATATACACATGGCAAGCTTTGCTCTCATTAATTAGAACACACGAAAAACAGCTGACTCATAAGTTTGTACCGAGTTTTCCATCTAATGGTCTCTGACCTTACATTACCCACCACCCTGCAAAAATGTACTACAAAGAATTATTTTATAAAATAAGTCACATAACCTCTGTGTTGCAGTGTCCTCTCCTATAATTTCAAACATGTCTTATTCCAGTGAAGTAAAGTAATGCACTGATGTTTTATATAATCAGTGAATAACTGATACAATTGGTATTATGATTTTTAGAGTCATTACTCACTCCATTTTCTATAGGTGAGGTGTCATGCTCTGTCATTTAATAGTGCATTTATTGAATGTTTGATAACCATGTCTGTAGGCTGATAAAAATGCACACTTTCCAGATATTACCTGGAAATAAAAGAAATACCACAATAAAATAGTTCAGCCACGTAAGGTACAAGTATTAATCAAATAAAAACAGGCACTCATTAACAGTGAAATCAATATATACATACATACATACACACACACACACACACACACACACACATATATATATATATATATATATATATATATATATATATATATATATATATATAGGTCTGGTTCACATCACCTAAAACCCATTTGACTGACTTTCATTTCAATGAGACCAAATCACCTAATTTTAAAATACTGAAAACTCATTTGACTGAATCTCATTTCACCAAAAGCTTACAATGCTAAATTTCAAAAGACTAAACATTAAACCATAAACAGACATACAACACTAATAACTACCTCTCTCCAGACATTAAAAACTACTTACTTACCCTCTTAACAGAAAACAGACAATAAAAAAAACAAAGTGGGGGGCTATACCACCCACACACCCCAATGTGGGGGGCTGTGTCCCCCACCCCACCCCACCCCCAACTATATATACTAACTCCAGAATCGCACTACAGTGGGTGAAAAGGGCATATACCTTTTACTTGCCTTACAGTACCCTACACACTGCCACTACTGCTGAGAATGCGCAAAACATCTGCCATATTACTTTAGATACTTCCCATAAACATGTAAAGAGACATACCCGCATTTAAAAACACTACAACACCACTTTCTACATGATTATCGGTATTCTGACAGTCAGCACTGTAAGTTACAGAAATGGAAACCCCACATCATGTCTATGGCTTACAATTCAGTGAAATGAGATTCAATCAAATGAGTTTTCAGTATTTTGAAAATTAGGAGATTTGGTCATGATGAAATGAAAGTGAGTCAAATGGGTTTTATGATCTGAAGTAGACCTATATATATATAAATAGGATGGTCTACTAATACTAAAAAGTAAGCAAAATGACTATCATGATATATATATCCCACTGTTGAAAAAACAAACATAATTTATTACTAATGTTTAGCCTGTCATTTATGTTGATGCATGGCAGCATTGCAAACAGCAGATGTTTAGCAAAAAGTCACAGAAAGAGTCTCTTAGCCAAACAGTTTAGTTGGCTGGTAGTGCAAGAATAGAGACTTTGCGCTAAGTGGGAGCAGTAAAAATGTAGAAAGATAAATGTTAAAGTGGCAGAGCTCAGATGCTTCATGTAGACATAGATCAATAAATTAAACTACATGGTTAAGTTGTATATTGAGAAGAGAAACTGAACAATAGATGCTCTTAATTCACAGGGATGAAGTCTATATTTACAAGCAGATCTTTACTTTAGGTACTGATAGTAAGAACTCTGAAGTAACTCAGGTTGACTGGTGATCTCAAAATAAGAATCTGCCTGAGTCAAATAGCTGAGGTAGAATTCTTTTGTAATTTAATTCTTATTCTAAGTATGCCTAGGTTAAAAACCTGATCCTGTGCGCAGATTTTTGCTATAAAGTTCATTACAGGTGTGTAGTTTGTTAGCAGGGAAGGAGTGATTCTGGGAACAGAAGTTTTATAAAGGATAGTGTAGAGAAGGAACTGTTAGTACTTTGATGGGGAACCATTTTGTTCTTTTCAAAGTAATATAGTGATGTTACGTTTTTGGTGAGCAGGCCATAAAACTTCATGTCATGTTAACTAAGACATGCAGTATTCACATCAATAGTACAAACTGTGGAAATTGCAGCTATGTGTACCTCCAGGCATAAAACCTCTGAAATATTCTTACAAAAGAATTCGGCTGTTTATTGACATTGGCTCCCAAGCACTGAAAGTATGGCTTGGAAAAGATGTTGAGAACGCCAAACACCCAGGCAATTGTGGTGGTTCACACTTTCTAGGAAAAACTCATTCTAGTATTACAGTCTGTGGTTGTGGTTTATTACCTGATAAACCACCTAAGCACATTTGCAAATTTTTAAGGACAGTCACTGCACTCCCTGGTTAAGTGACTTGCTCAAAGTCACTTAGTAGGCAAATGAAGAAAGAGGAAGTCAAACACAATACTACTACTTGAAGCAACTCACAGTGTTAACTTTACACCTTAAGTTGTCAAACTGTGACACCATTACTAGTTACTTGGTATTTTGTTTGTCCACTTGGAATTAGATTCACGGACATTTATTTCTCTCTGTCCTGGAAAGTAATTTAGGCAGACCAAGTGTGAGCTTTTCTTTAGTGATAAAGGGACATGGAATAGTGCTCCGAGACATAAATATACAAATAGTTATGTTTGTAGAGGTTAAAGACTGTGTTAAGGAAAAGGTATTAAGAAAAAGATGATTTTCAACTAATCTCTGATGTACTGTGGCTTAAAGAAAACATATTGGAAAAGGTCTTTGCAGTATCACATCTAAAATGCTTGTCAGGTACTAGTCAGAAGAAGACCTTGAGTAAATCTGTCAAAGACTTTGGTTATGTCAACAAAAATTGCACAAGTGTGTATGTATGTATGTCTGATCTTGAAAACTATCTCCAGCACATAAACTGGAACCCAGTAAATTCTGAAACAGACCCAATGAAGCCCTTAACTATGTCAAATAATAACTCTGCAAACTTTAACACCCAATTCTCCACAAGTCACTAATCAAGTAAAAGGAGAGCAGAAAATTGCCATAGCTAACCAGAGAAATAAAAAGCATATTTAGAAAAAGACAGCAGGGATGGAAAGAATCAAAACAAAGATAATTTAAATAATAACTCACACAAAGCTTGTTTGAAAATGAGGAAAGGAGGAAATAAGGAAGATTGCCTACTTACTTGGATAGGAGGAAGCTTCTCTGTTCACCAGTGAGAGTGGGGAGCTTTGAGCAGCCTATCTGTCCCTGGAGGAGTGGTCTCAGCCCTAAAACTAGTAGCTTATTGGCCATTTTGGGTCAATTCCTATCTCTTTCAGTTTCCCTGCTTTAAAACCCGCATTTGCGCGGTTTTGTGCATAGCGCAGCATCGGGCAGCGCCGCTTAAATGGGTTTAAACTATTCCTGGCTCCACAAAGTCTGCTCTTCACTTTTTCCCTTAGAACTGTTCTAAACCTGAAAGTAAGCACTCTATTTTCATTCTAAAGCCCTGCAGTTGCTCGTATAAGTAATCTTATAAGTAAGCACTAATAAACTAAAGCACTACTCCCTCTTATACTCCCTTTAAGTACTTGGCTCCCTATTGGTCCTTTTCGATCAGTCAAAAAGTAGTTCCTTATACTATTCTTGCATGTCCAAAAGTCAGTTTTAGGTTTACTCTCCAGTCCAGCTGGTGAATCTGGGAATCTTGAGGCAATGTTACAACTGCCTTATGTACACAGATCACCCTCTCCTCCTCCCAACAAGCTCAAATATATGTGAGAGATGCAACTATATAGCCAAACTGGAGGCTGAGCTCTCTCAACCCAGTACTGGCGCAGTCAGTCAGGAGGAGAAGGTAACCACACACACCACAAATCCAGTCTCACATAGACCTATCGCAACAGCAAACCAAACACATAAACACAGAAAAACGTACTCTGAGGCTCTAAATAAAAATCTGCCCAAGCAGCAGAGACCTCCAAAGCAGACATCCAAGCAACTGCTACCCCACAACAATATCCACGTATTGCATAGTTCACAAAGTCAGTGTGCCACACAGTCACAGCCCTTAAGGCTAAATAACACACCTAATACACTTATAATAGGTGACGCTATTGTCAGACACACTGACGTCCCACTCACCAGGCTGAACAAAGAGAAGGTCACAGTAAGCTGCCTGTCAGGTGCCAGGATCTGCCACATAACACAAGCACTCAGGTCACTCCAAAGCAAGTACAAATATGACTCTGTCATTGTCCATGCTGGTGTGAATGACCTGAGACATACCTCCCTGGACTACATGAAAAGAGACATAAAGGAGCTCTCTGATCATGTAGCCCAGGCCGGTATGACCCTGACCTTGAGTAGCATCTTACCCTCACCAAGAATGATGCCACAGTATAAAGACAAAATTATCAATTTTAACAATTGGCTAAAGTATTGGTGTCATTCAAAGGGGATCCGGTGTCTGTCAGCCTGGGATGACATGCTCGACAAGCCACATTGCTTCGCTAGGGACGGCTTGCACCTGTCACCCTTGGGCTTTCGAATACTGGCTAAGGCTCTTGCCACTCCCATAGTGCCTTTTTTAGGCAAGGCTCAAAAGACAAACCCACCTCCATAGACAACACAAGGAAAAAGAAACTAAAGGTAATGCTGCTCAATGCCAGAAGTCTAAACTTCAAGATGCATGTACTCAAGGCTCTCCTCAGTATGGAGAATATCGATATCTGTGCAGTAACAGAGACCTGGTTCAAGGCTCCCGAGAGCACCCCAGCACTACCAGGTTATACCTCATGCCATGTTTTTCGGCTCCAAAACTCGGACTGAACCACAAAAGGAGGGGGAGTATCCATATTCATCAGATACCCACACCTCCAGGTTAGTGACACTGCACAAAGCATCGGAGACCATCCATGTGCAACTAACAGTGGGCAAAACTGCCTTTCAGTTTGTAGCCTGCTACAGACCACCCTTCCAAACTCAGGAACCCCAATCAGCTTTCCTGGGAACACTGGAGAGTATGAAAGTCTCTCCAAACACCATTATATTGGGTGACTTCAACTACCCAAACATAGACTGGGACCACTACTCAAGCCCCAACACCCTCTCCCAACGGTTCCTAGAATTTATAAACTCAAATGCTATGGAACAACTGGTCACCACTCCCACAAGAGTGGAAAACATATTGGACCTGATCATCACCAACATGGGGACTCTATGTTCCATACCAGAGGTATACCCCTCATTGGTAAGATCTGACCATAAATTAATCTCACTGGACATCCATATCCCATCCCCACCCCCAGCCAAGGAAACCACGGTGAAGAACTTCTCAAAAGCAAACTTCACATTTCTCAAAACCGAGGTGGAATCCTTCAAAGCCCCCAGGCCAGTGGAAAATACAGCCCAAACCGCAGAATCCTTTACAAATGCAGTCTATGGACACCTACAGGAATGCATGGATCGTGCTATCCCATATAAAACCAAGACTCACTCTTCCAAACACAGGAGACCTGTCTGATGGACCCCAGCCATAAATAAGCTGTACAACAGAAGGAGGAAGCTATTACATGATAGAGCAAAATTCCAAAATGGGAAGGCATCTCTGATCAGTACTAGCAAGAAACTACAATCCCTCATAAAATCATCTAAGGCCAGCTTCGAAAGAAAAATTGCACAAGACGCTAAAGATAATCACAAGGCTTTCTTTAGTTATGTCAGGAACCTGGGTGGCAACTCCCAGATTTGCTCTGAGTTAGTGCAAAATGACAAAAAATACAGTGAACCCACTGACATTGCCAACATCCTGGCAGACAGGTTCAGTGCAAACTTCTCCCCCCCAAAAGAGCAAATGTCTATCCCAACAGAGTGTAGCTTCCCTGACATCACAGATGCACAGGTGAGAGCTGCCCTCTCCAAAGCAAAAAACACAGCATCAATGGGACCGGACGGTGTCCCAGGCTGCATCTTACACGAGCTCCAAGAAGAACTGAACCCTCACATAAAGTCACTGTTCAATCTCAGCCTTACTACAGGATATGTACCCAAGGAATGGTATACAGCAACAGTGGTCCCACTCCACAAAGGTGGTGCCACAACAGACCCCGGAAACTATCACCCTATAAGCCAGACTAGCCTGGTCTGCAAAGCTATGGAGCGTATCATCATGGAACTTACAAAGACATTGGGAACCCCCAAACACTGGATCTTACCCAATTTGGCTTTGTTAAGGGCAGATCTTGCCTCTTGAACCTGGTCGACTTCTTTGAAACAGTCACCAAGGCCATAGATGAAGCGAAGGTAGTCCACACAGCCTGCCTGGACCTCGCAAAAGCCTTCGACACAATACCCCACTCAGGCATCATAAATAAGCTCACCAGCTTAAATATCAACCCCTGTGTCACAATATGGGTTGCAAACTGTCTCAGGGATAGAACCCACATGGTCAGAATTGCAGGTGCCATGTTAGACTCTAAACCAGTAGCAAGTGGCGTCCCACAAGGCTCAGTCCTGGGACCTCTCTTGTTCAGTATATATTTCTCTGAGGTACAGGCTAACACGGGAGGACTATGACTGACCAAGTTCGCAGATGACTTCAAACTGGGTGCCATAATCGACTCACCGACTGAAACAAGCATCCTCCAAAAGGGTTTCACAGAGACAGATAACTGGTGTCAGAGCCATGGCCTAAAGCTAAATGCCAAAAAGTGCATAGTCATCCCCTTTGGGAAAAACAAAGTGCCCACAAATTACCACATAGGTGGTAATCCATTAAGTACAGAAGAAGTAATTAGGGATTTGGGGACCCAAGTAGGTAGCAATCTCTCCTTTGACAATCACATTGCCAAAGTGGTTAGAAAGAACTTCTATATAGCCCACCTTATCATGAAAGGGTTCACATCTAGATCAAGAGAGGTCATTTTGCCCCTCTGCTCATCACTCATCACTCATCAGGCCCATAATTGAATACAATGCCCCATTCGGGATGTACCTTACCCGACACCTGCAGCATCTGGAAAGACCCCAAAAGTACCTCACCAAGAGGATCAAGGGACTCAAACAGATGCCCTACGCAGTTAGGCTAAAGAAACTCCAGCTCTACTCAGTTGCTTACCGCCTACACAGAGGCGATCTGTGCCTGACGTATAAAGCCATGTCCAACCCAGAATTAATGGACATGCTACACCTCAGGAAATGCAAATCCCTTAGAGCTACATGCTCCAGGGATGTAAACCTCAGCATAAAAATAAATAGGACATGCTGGAGGGACAGATTCATATCCCAGAGGCTCCCCTCACTCTGGAACAAAATCCCAATCCATGTTAGGCAGAGCCCCTCAATGACCCTCCTCAAGAGAAATCTGGACGAGTGGATGGGAGATCGTAGGTTTACCCCTGGGATCTCTTCTGTGTCCCTACTAGACAGAGGCACAGTAAACTAACCTTAAAAGGGCTATCTTCTGTGACCTACTATACAGAGGCACAGTCAACTAATCTAAAAGGGTGGCGAAAGCCAAACACACTCTGGCTAGGCTTATAAATGCCCTAGGGCAGATAGCCTAGTATCAACCTATGAACCTATAATACTGGCTAGGCTGCATACCTTATAAATCATTTATTTATTTATTTTATTTTACATTTGTTAACCGGGAAAGTCCGACTGGATACAGGTCCATTTTCAGCGGAGGCCTGGGGAGAAAAGCACCACATTTCCTTGATATCTAGTCCAAAGTATTTCTAGAAGTCAGTCAAAACTCTAACAAGCCATATCACTGACAAAGCAAAGATCTTCTGATGCTAATCACATATTTACAGTGGACTATAAAATCTGCTTAATCACCTCACTGAATAACTTAACCATAAAAACACAAACAGTACAACTCAGAGTTGATCATAATAATAATAATAATTATATTAATAATTATTATTATAATGCTGTCACTGGCAGCATACAAAAGGAACAAGTCCCTACTTTCTATTTCACAGAAATACCACCAAATCAAGGTAAAAACATTTAAGACATCATCATCTTCTTTCAGCTGTTCCCATTAGTGGTCGCCACAGCGGATCATCTGTTTCCATTTTTTCCTGTCCTCTGCATCATGCTCTTTCACACCAACCGCCTGCATGTCCTCTCTCACCACATCCATAAACCTTATCTTAGGCCTTCCTCTTTTCCTCTTACCTAGAAGCTCCATCCTTAGCATCCTTTTCCCAATATACCCAGCATCCCTCCTCAGCACATGTCCAGACGAACGCAATCTCGCCTCTCTTGCTTTGTCTCCAAACTGTGCAACCTGAGCTGACCCTCTAATATACTGATTCCTAATTTTGTCCATCCTAGTCACACCCAGTGCAAATCTTAACATCTTTATCTCTGCCACATCCAGCTCTGACTCCTGCGTTTTGTCAATGCCACTGTCTCAAGACACTAAATAGAAAAAGGAGCCAAATACAGTACATTACATCCAAATTTCATCTTACTAGCACTCATACTAATTTACAAACATCATATATGAGTGCAATCAAAAATGCAGACAGCTCAAAATGTTGATAGTTCAGAATGCAGACAGACGTAAGTGGGTTGGTGTAATGGGTGGGAGAGTGTTTGTGCTGCATTGGCAAGTTTGGAAAACTGATAGCTTTAGTTCTGTGCATGTTTTTGGTATGCATGTCTGTGTCTAAGCCTGTCTTGTGTAGGGTTAGTATTATGGAAATGGCTTTTCTAAGGTAAGGATTAGAATTAGGGGGGGGGGGCTGAAATCCTGCCCTTGCCTGATCCCTAACTCTGCATCTTACCTTAGGAAAAACTCTTCCCAGAACCCAATCACTATTAAGACAAACTAGGTCCTATGGTATTGGGAAGTTTTGTTTCTTTTTTATTTAAATGTACTTTAGTGTAAAATTATTAGAGAAGTAGTGTGTTTTTTTGTAATTTATTTCCTGTGGGTTTGAGTGTTTTTTGTCTATATTTTAAGTGTCAGTATTTTGTTGGGTCAACATTTTGAACTGTCATTCTATGTTTTGGTGTGCACATTTAGAGTGTTTGCATTTTGATGGATCTGTATTTTTACCATAATCATATAAATATAGGGATAGATAGATAGGTAGATACAGATAGATAGATAGCTATGTAGATAAAAACACACATACACACAATTTGACACTAACAAAAGGACTGGTCCTCTTATTTTTTAAGAATGCAATAGTCATTCCCCTTCCAAAGTAGTCAGTCACATTCGCCCTCAAGGACTTCTGCCCTCCAGCAAAACTGCTAGAAAAAATATCCAAGCAAAGTGAAAGCTCAAATGGCTGGAAAAGATCCCAAGGCACTTATCGAAATGAGTCGAGGCTTTTTTATTTTTATACATCATTCAATTTTTATATACATTTCTTCACTTTACATAACACAAAATGTAACAAAAATAACTTTAAATGAAAATGGGTATGAATTTACTTATTTTCTATACTGGAAACACATTTTCTAAATTTCATCTCCCCCACCCCTTACTCTACAAC
This sequence comes from Protopterus annectens, assembly GCF_019279795.1. Classification (NCBI taxonomy): domain Eukaryota; kingdom Metazoa; phylum Chordata; order Ceratodontiformes; family Protopteridae; genus Protopterus; species Protopterus annectens. Next base: position 1,029,846,220 of record NC_056748.1, read on the forward strand.
CGTCTCTTTATTCTTCTCATAATAATTTCACAATCCTATATTTTATTATATGCAACTCTTCATATATTCTATTCAAGATTATTCATGTACTACTCAATAATATGCTGTGCGTCTTATATTTTCTTCTTTCTTTTTATTACACACCTTATAGCATAAATCTATCTTTTCAAGACATTCAAAATGATATTTATTTTTTAAAAATGTTTCCATATTGTTTTAACCCAAGCATATTGCAGTAATGGTTATTTAGTAGATTTTCCACCTTTCTATTTCACATAATCGTGCACTCATCTGCTTATAATTTCTATAACACTAACCTCTATAGAAAACCTACCCTTTAATTAACCCTTGTAAATTTAATGCATCTTTCTTATATTGTCCTTTTAATGCTCAATTTGTTTACACCCACAGTCTGACATACTAAATTCTCTCCATAAGTTCCACAAATTATGTTTTCCTTCTTTTACTTGCAGTCTTTACCCTGGTTCACCAACTCTTTTTTTTTTCACGTTACTTTGTAACCCTCTGCCATCCAGAATTCTTTGCATTCCTCCCACATTCTTTTCCCTACTAAATTTTTGTCCTTTTTTACTATACTACACAGAACCTAATAGCTAGATGTATAATAGGAGGCCTTAAACCTACCACTCCTTTTTTTTTTTTAATAAAATAACATACCCTTCATTTAATGGAGTTCAACCGTGAACCCTAAGTGATCCCCAAAACAATTTCCAGTAATTTGTTTTCTATACATCTTGGAAATGCATTCACCATCCTATGTATCCCACTTTCTGTAACATATATCTACGTGTCAAGTACACTTTTTTTTGCAGATTTCATGTGTAATGCTCCACAAATATTTGCTACTTTCCTCATTTCTTCTAATACTTCCTTTTATTGTCCTTCTACTTCCAGCATACTATTATGGTCTGTACTCTTGAATGTTTTTTCACATCACAGTTAACTACTTTAAATCCAGTTCCTTCTCCAACAGTAGTCAACCACCTCTTCCATTATAATCAATAAATCTCTTACCTCTCTTCCCTCCTTAACATGAATCCCTTCATGTTGCACCTTTAGTATTACGTTTTCAGATGTCTTCCATAATATTTTCAAGAAAAAATGATAACCTACATTACTTAATGTGAATGACTTCCAGTTTCCTATGTTTTCTCTTTTTTCATTTTTTAAAAGGAACCCTTGTTACCATTTCCCACGCATCCATCGTTCTGTTACTCGTTGTTCAAGTGACCCCTTCGTGTTTTCACTATTTTCACTATTGCATACTTTTGCTCATCCCCATAATTCCATAAAATATATACCCCGGTGCACTATCCATATCAGTTTGTAAATATATACCGCGGTGCACTATCCATATCAGTTTGTAAATATATACCCCGCTGCACTATCCATATCAGTTTCTAAATATATACCCCGGTGCACTATCCATATCAGTTTCTAAATATAAACCCTGGTGCACTATCTATATCAGTTTCTAAATATACACCCCGGTGCACTATCCATATCAGTTTCTAAATATAAACCCTGGTGCACTATCCATATCAGGTTCTAAATATATACCCCAGTGCACTATCCATATCAGTTTCTAAATATATATCCCAGTGCACTATCCATATCAGTTTCTAAATATATACCCTGGTGCACTATCCATATCAGTTTCTAAATATAAACCCTGGTGCACTATCTATATCAATTTCTAAATATATACCCCGGTGCACTATCCATATCAGTTTCTAAACATAAGCCCTGGTGCACTATCCATATCAGTTTCTAAATATATACCCTGGTGCACTATCTATATCAGTTTCTAAATATATACTCCGGTGCACTATCCATATCAGTTTCTAAATATATACTCCGGTGCACTATCCATATCAGTTTCTAAATATAAACCCTGGTGCACTATCCATATCAGTTTCTAAATATATACCCTGGTGCACTATCCATATCAGTTTCTAAATATAAACCCTGGTGCACTATCCATATCAGTTTTGAAATATATACCCCGGTGCACTATCCATATCAGTTTCTAAATATATACCCCGGTGCACTATCCATATCAGTTTCTAAATATAAACCCTGGTGCACTATCCATATCAGTTTCTAAATATATACCCCGGTGCACTATCCATATCAGTTTCTAAATATACACCCCGGTGCACTATCCATATCAGTTTCTAAATATATACCCCGGTGCACTATCCATATCCGTTTCTAAATATAAACCCTGGTGCACTATCCATATCAGTTTCTAAATATAAACCCTGGTGCACTATCTATATCAGATTCTAAATATATACCCCGGTGCACTATCCATATCAGTTTCTAAATATATACCCCGGTGCACTATCCATATCAGTTTCTAAATATATACCCCGGTGCACTATCCATATCAGTTTCTAAATATATAACCTGGTGCACTATCCATATCAGTTTCTAAATATAAACCCTGGTGCACTATCCATATCAGTTTCTAAATATATAACCCGGTGCACTATCCATATCAGTTTCTAAATATATACCCCGGTGCACTATCCATATCAGTTTCTAAATATATACCACGGTGCACTATCCATATCAGTTTTTATGTATACACCCCGGTGCACTATCCATATCAGTTTCTAAATATAAACCCTGGTGCACTATCTATATCAGTTTCTAAATATATACCCCAGTGCACTATCCATATCAGTTTCTAAATATACACCCCGGTGCACTATCCATATCAGTTTCTAAATATAAACCCTGGTGCACTATCCATATCAGTTTCTAAATATATAGCCCGGTGCACTATCCATATCAGTTTCTAAATATATAGCCCGGTGCACTATCCATATCAGTTTCTAAATATGTAGCCCAGTACACTATCCATATCAGTTTCTAAATATATATCCTGGTGTACTATCCATATCAATTTCTAAATATATACCCCGGTGCACTATCCATATCAGTTTCTAAATATAAACCCTGGTGCACTATCCATATCAGTTTCTAAAAATATACCTCGATGTACTATCCATATCATTTTCTAAATATATACCCCGGTGCACTATCCATATCAGTTTCTAAATATAAACCCTGGTGCACTATCCATATCAGTTTCTAAATATATACCCCAGTGCACTATCCATATCAGTTTCTAAATATATACCCCGGTGCACTATCTATATCAGTTTTTAAATATATACCCCGGTGCACTATCCATATCAGTTTCTAAATTTAAACCCTGGTGCATTATCTATATCAGTTTCTAAATATATACCCCAGTGCACTATCCATATCAGTTTCTAAATATATACCCCGGTGCACTATCCATATCAGTTTTTAAATATATACCCCGGTGCACTATCCATATCAGTTTCTAAATATAAACCCTGGTGCACTATCCATATCAGTTTCTAAATATATACCCCGGTGCACTATCCATATCAGTTTCTAGATATACACCCCGGTGCACTATCCATATCAGTTTCTTAATATATACCTCGGTGCACTATCCATATCAGTTTCTAAATATATACCCTGGTGCACTATCCATATCAGTTTCTAAATATATACGCCGGTGCACTATCCATATCAGTTTCTAAATATAAACCCTGGTGCACTATCCATATCAGTTTCTAAATATATACCCTGGTGCACTATCCATATCAGTTTCTAAATATATACTCCTGGTGCACTATTCATATCAGTTTCTAAATATAAACCCTGGTGCACTATCCATATCAGTTTTTAAATATAAACCCTGGTGCACTATCTATATCAGTTTCTAAATATATACCCCGGTGCACTATCCATATCAGTTTCTAAATATATACCCCGGTGCACTATCCATATCAGTTTCTAAATATATACCCCGGTGCACTATCCATATCAGTTTCTAAATATAAACCCTGGTGCACTATCCATATCAGTTTCTAAATATATACCCTGGTGCACTATCCATATCAGTTTCTAAATATATACCCCGGTGCACTATCCATATCAGTTTCTAAATATATACCCCGGTGCACTATCCATATCAGTTTCTAAATATACACCCCGGTGCACTATCCATATCAGTTTCTAAATATAAACCCTGGTGCACTATCCATATCAGTTTCTAAATATATACCCCGGTGCACTATCCATATCAGTTTCTAAATATATACCCCAGTGCACTATCCATATCAGTTTCTAAATATAAACCCTGGTGCACTATGGATATCAGTTTCTAAATATATACCCCAGTGCACTATCCATATCAGTTTCTAAATATAAACCCTGGTGCACTATCAATATCAGTTTCTAAATATATACCTCGGTGCACTATCCATATCAGTTTCTAAATATAAACCTTGGTGCACTATCCATATCAGTTTCTAAATATATACCACAGTGCACTATCCATATCAGTTTCTAAATATAAACCCTGGTGCACTATCCATATCAGTTTCTAAATATAAACCCTGGTGCACTATCCATATCAGTTTCTAAATATATACCCCGGTGCACTATCCATATCAGTTTCTAAATATATACCCCGGTGCACTATCCATATCAGTTTCTAAATATATAGCCCAGTGCACTATCCATATCAGTTTCTAAATATATACCCCGGTGCACTATCCATATCAGTTTCTAAATATAAACCCTGGTGCACTATCCATATCAGTTTCTAAATATATACCCCGGTGCACTATCCATATCAGTTTCTAAATATATAGCCCGGTGCACTATCCATATCAGTTTCTAAATATATACCCCAGTGCACTATCCATATCTGTTTCTAAATATATACTCTGGTGCACTTTCCATATCAGTTTCTAAATGTATACCCCGGTGCACTATCCATATCAGTTTCTAAATATATACCCCGGTGCACTATCCATATCAGTTTCTAAATATAAACCCTGGTGCACTATCCATATCAGTTTCTAAATATAAACCCTGGTGCACTATCCATATCAGTTTCTAAATATATAGCCCGGTGCACTATCCATATCAGTTTCTAAATATATACCCCGGTGCACTATCCATGTAATTTCTAAATATATACCCCGGTGCACTATCCTTATCAGTTTCTTTAACACTTCTTCCATCTCATCTTTACTTATAATGTTTTCTATTCTATTTCATTTTCCTCTTTTTCACTTTTGTATCAGGTAATTCCTTTATATATTAAATTATAACCCTCATAATCCCTTTTTGTGCATAATGTCTTTTACCTGCATTAACCAGAATACAACGTTTTCCTTTTTTTTTTGTACCAAAAATAGTGTCACTTCCTCTTTTCTTCCTTGCAAGAAATATTTCTATGTCTTTATCATGCTTTTTATTTTTCCTAGTTTTGATTAAACTGGCATATCTCCTGTAATATTTCTTTCTCGTGTGAACGTATAGCTTCTTCATAATCCTGCATGCTACTTGCTTATTCCTCCTTTTTTCATCCTCCAAAAATCAGTTTCCATCTTCATATACTCCTTTTCATAGTTCTTTTTGTACATTATCCCCCAGAATGAATAAGGTTTATAAAAAGGCCTCAGAGAACAATGGTCCAGCAACTATTTTGTGTTACTAACCTTCTCCACCAGTCTTTTAAAGCTTTGTCTTCTCTACTCCACTGCTCATTACCTCTTACATCAGCCTATATAGACTCAAAGCCACAGAAAAAAACCCTCCGGCAATCTTTCTTCCTTCTGCAAGTTCATATATTCTAATTATTGCATTAAAGACCTAATATTTTCAATTTTTCGAATAGCATATAGAAATGAGTTCTTTGAAACTTACAATTTTACTAGAATGTTAGATCAAAAAGAACAAAATAAATTAATTTATTAGCATTAATTTCTAAATGGAACCAAAATATATACTGTTGAAAACTTGATGTCCAGATACAATCACAATTCAAATAATTGCTTAATACTACAATTATAGAGATTTTATAAACTCAAAGATAAATATGATATTTCATTTGGTGAAGGAATACTCCCCAAATATTAGAATTATTAATTAATAAAATATTAGAATTCTGAGTTAATATCAATAATAGAGCAATGGAAAGTCTTAGGGTAGGATTCACGAAGGCTTGCACGGAGTGTAAGAGACGTGTAATACTCCATGCAAGCCTCGCGATCCAGGAACAGCCCTAAACTCCGTGTAAGAGACCAGTTAAAATGTCTCTTACACGGACTGGGCGTGGACATGCTAAATACCTCACTTGCAGCTGAAAGGTATGCAAATGAGGTATATTAGCAATCCATGAAGCAGAAACCAGCCCGTGTAAAAGACGTTTTAGCTGCAGAAATGTACTCAGTTGACAACTGAGTACGTTTATGCAAATTTCACAACGGCGCCATGTCAGCTCCAAATAAAGGGTGCATATGTGTCAGGCAGCATGCCAATGGCCACATATGTGGCCATTGGTAAGGTAACCCGATGCACAAATAATAAAAATATAATTTGATGTTTAAACGCAGCGCAGCCCCGCGCAAATGGGCTGCGCTGTATAAAACATAAAAATGAAGGTTATAAACCCACAAATGTGGGTTTTATGCAATACATGGAATGACAATGCAGGGACCAGCAGACCAAAAACAACATGGCCACCGTGTAGTGGTTGCTAAGGGGGGAAGCTGAATGTAAGAAATGTAACTAAGCATTAGTAGGCAATCTCATGTAAATGAGTGTTAGGATACTGAATCTTACAGTCACATAACAAATGAGCACAGTCTGAGTAGTGTAAGAGATACATAAGGGGGAGGAATAGAGTAGGAGATAGGTGACATCACAGGGGGGAATGGTAGAAAGAAATGCAGTTCATTGGAGGTCAGTGTAACATGACAGATGACAGACACGGATCAGGGAAAGAGGAGTGCCACAAGATAAGTCTGTGAAAGTCAAGAAATGGAAGGTGTACACTGTTACTTATACTAAAGTTTCTTGCTGGGCGTGCATGCGCACATGTGCATGCCATGAAGCATGAGTAGGGCAGTGTGTGCGCTTGTAAGGCAGACTGAGCATGTGGGAGCATGTTGGTAGATGTTTAACACTGTTTGTGCTGGTGTGCGCACGTGTAGGGCAGACTGAGCATGTGGGAGCCAGTTGGCAGACTTGTAAGACTGTTTGTGCTGGTGTGCGCGCGTTTTAACCCAAATAAGCAGATTCTGAACCATGTAAGCATGTGTGCGCGCGTGTAAGCCACTGTGAGCGTGTTTCTGCTGGTATGCACGTTGCTCCCCCCTGAGGAAACAGAAAGGAAAAAGGAAGCAACAGAATTAGTAGGAAGCAAGCAGGGAATACTGCTGAAGCTAGCAGGTGAAAACAATTAGAAGCAGGCAATTACACAGGCAGAATAGTAGCCCAGCCCAGCACTAAAAACTCTGCAAACAGCAGTGCAGGATGTTTCTCTCAAGAGACACTGCAAGACAGGAGTAAGCTAATAGAAGTGAAAACTGAAAAAGCTTCACTCAGAGCAGAAATGTTAGGGGCTGCCATAGCTGTCATAATGAGACATAGGCAACTTGCTGAGGGTGGTGACAATGCAGATGGTGCCAGACAACCCACAGTGAGAAGACAGAGAAGAGTGTACAGGCCCAGGGTCACCTACCACAGGTTACATGAGCTGGAGATAGTAGAGCACTATAGAGTGGACAGAGAGCTCTTGCAGCAAATAGTTGAGCTGTGTAGGCCATGCCTCACACACAGAACCAACAGAGGGGAACCCATCCCAGTGGAAACCAAGGTATGTGTTGGCCTAAGAATACTAGCAACAGGTACCTTCCAGAGACCAACTGGTGATATGATGGGGATATCACAGGCATCAGCCTCCAGGGTACTCCACCAGTTCCTGGATGCCATGTCAGCACATGTCGGTGATCGTGTATATTTCCCCAATGCCCGTGAGGTATTGGCCAGCAATATGCGTATCTTCCAGCAAATAGCGGAACACCCTGAGGTAGTGGGTGCAATAGACTGCATGCACATACGCATCAAAGCACCAGCCGGTGAGTGGGGTAGGGCCTACATTAACCGCAAGGCCATAATAATGAATGTGTGTGCTGGCTGCCCTGGGAGTTACCATGATTCCCACATCTGGCATTTGACGCAGCTGTACCAGACATTTGCCAATGGGGACATCCCACACGGACACCTAGTGGGGGATGCAGGTTATGCACTGGAGCCGTGGATGATGACACCCATCAGAAACGCACACACACCTGATCAGGAACGCCATAATGAGGCACATGCACAAACACGTAATGTAATAGAGCATGTGTTTGGGCTGCTGAAGTCACGGTTCCGGTGTCTGGACACATCTGGTGGAGCCTTGCAGTACACACCAACTACATGTACCCAAATTGTCATGGTATGTGCTATGCTACATAATATGATCTTGCGAAAACAGCTGCAGCAGGACCAGCATAGGGCTGGGCCAAACAGCCCCCCACCATTGCCATGGCCATCACAGGCAGAGCATGACTCGGAGGAGGAACAACCTGAGCCTGCCCCAGTAGGCAAAAGGAGGCGTGCCCAGTATGCCCTGGCCTTGGCAAAGAGGCAATGCATAGCACATACTCTGGCTCAGTAGGAACCCTGGGAATGATACCCCCTCTGACTCACTCAAATAATAACATGGATGCCTAAAATGACATGACCTGCTCACAAACATGTACAGGGAATGTAATATGCTCATCCGACAGAGGCAGCCCTGCAGCACCACCTGAGGCATGAATGCCATGTGTTAAGTAATGTAACACCATGTACTATATGCACACCTGATCACCCTGACTAACATCCACCCTCACCAAGCATGAAGCTACAAAATGACGATGGGATGATCAAGTGCAATAACTGGCTGAAGTAATGCAGTTAGTCAAAGGGGAGCCAATGTGTTTCAGGCTGGGAAGACATGCGGAGCATGACATGATGCACCACCTGCTAGGGGTGGCGTGCACCTATCAGTCCATGCCCCATGGATACTGGCAAAGGCTGTCAGTACCCACAGCATACTCTGAATAGATAAGTCTCAAAACACAAACCCACCTTCATAGGTACCACAAGGGATAGGAACCTAGATGTAATGCTACCCAATGCCAGAAGTCTAAGCAGCAAGATGTGTGCAGTGTAAACGCACACAGTATGGAGAATGTAGATATCAGTCCTGTAATAGAAAACTGGGTCAAGGCTCACATCAGCACCCTAACACTACCAGGTCACACCTCATACTGTGCTGTACAGCCGCAAAACATGGAACAAGCTACAAAAGGAGGGTGACTAGCAATAAATGTCAAGAATAAGTGGCCAGAATACCACAGTGAAAAACATGTGTAAAGCATAGGTTGCACCCCTCCAAACCGATGTGGAATCCACGAAAGGCCCTGTGCAAGTGCAGAATATGGGACACACTGCAAACATGTTATACAGGAATTTAAAATAAAGAAAGGCAACAATCAGGAACCTGAATCAAGGACCAACAATGAAAACCAAGAGAATTTATTCACAGACACGTCCACTGACTAAGCGCTTTCACCTAAAAAGGCATCCTCAGAGTCAGTTGGAACATCACAATCAACATATAAATACATAATTAAAACTAATTAAATAATGACATCACATTTTAAATACACCAATGAGCCCAAGCACTGCCTCAACACAATTAAAGGTACAAAACCCATTCAAGTATAGTTCTGAAAAATGTTGAAAAATTGAAACACAAAATAATTCACAACAATTAAATACATACTATAACTTATACATATACACATACACTTATGTATAAAAATAAATTAAATTAAAATGAATTAAAATGCATATGCCTCAACCTGTAGACTTTAAAAGTGATAACTCTGTTAAACAGAATAAAATAGATACAGTGTGCCACAATGCCATCCCCTTCAAATTAGATACAACTTGCTTTCTGTTTTAACACTGGTTTAATGGATATACATTCATTGATACCCGGGCACCTCGTGGCATTCAATCTCACCTGCCATTGAACTTCTAAGAGGGCCACCTTGTTACTTATATCACCCCTTGATCATCATATACCCTGTCAATGACAAAAACAAGAACTTTTAAAATTCTTGCAATAACAACTATGCAAAACAACGCATTATGTGCATCCTTACTCTTTATGCTGCGTATATGCTCACTTATTCGATCTACAACCCACGTGTGGTCATCCCAATGTAGAATCGTCACATGTACTACAAGAAGCCACATAAACTAAACATTTTGTATTACAATTACACTGACCTGGGCATGCAATTGTACGATCAAAGCCTTTCACAACCAGGTGTGTACCCTCACAAATAAATCTACAAACTCTACACCTACCACACTTAGACATAATTGATTTCCTGACCCTGGGCACCCTTTCCATAATTGCTTTTAAGTTAACACCTTTGCTAAACACAATCCTAGGTGCCTTCCCAATTATGTCCTTGGTGTCCTTGTCTAAACAATGATTCCATACCTCACGTGAAGCTGCAATGACAGTGGCCTTCTCATTGTAATTAAGAACCAGGCAGGCTTTGTTCTTCCCTGCATCCTTGTTCATGTTGTTCAACTCCATATTGCTCGCCCCATTAACTTCCCCTCTCAATATAGGTTCAAAAACAGTATTCCTTTTCCTAATTACTTCCTTTTTGACTTTTAATAAAAGGTTAAGTGGATACCCCCTATCAATAAGCATACCCACAAGTTTGTATATTTCCTCTCTAAAAAGAGTGTCATCACTGATTATCCTAGATAGTCGTATCATTTGTCCCTTTGCCACCCCTCTTTTGATAAAAGGTGACAACTGGAAAAATGTAAAAAGGAGTTGGAATAGCTATCTTTCCTATATAATGTACTAACCAAACCTTCATGATTCTTGAAAATTGTCAAATCCAAATAGTTCACCCTGTCCGCACAATATGTATATGTGAATCGCAAAAAACTAGTAGAAGAATTAATATACTCCATGAACTCATTGACACTGCTCTCATCACCATCCCATAGGATAAGTAAATCATCCAAGTATCTATTGTACAACACTACTTTCTCCCAAAATCTAGATTGAAAAATGCAGGTTCTCTCCCATGCCAATAGTACAAGGTTTGCAAAAACTGGTGCATCTTGCACCCATGGCTACTCCCGAACACTGTTGATATATCTCACCTTCAAATTTGATGAAATTATTTTTCAAAACAGTTTCCATCAAATCACAAATCATATTGATCTTACTTTTGTCAAAACTGGAACTTAGCAGTAAACTATCCCGAAACATTTCCATGCCTTCACCATGCGGAATCACCGAAAACAAATTCACAACATCCACTGTCAAAAAACAAAAATTCCTAGTACACTTAACAAAAGCCTCAACCTCTCCAAACAGTGCCAGGAATCCTTAATAATATGGACTGTATCACTCACAACTGTTTTGCACACTTCATCCACAAAGGCTGCAAGCGGTTCGGTCTTGGAACCCTGGCAGATACAATAGGTCTAAAATGTAGCTGCTCCAGCCCTTTGTGTACTTTCGTATACCAAAATGTTTGGAGTAACAGGGTATCTAACTGTAAGAAAATCAAATTCCGACTCTGTAATTTCACCTTGAAATAGGGCATCCAATAAATACAAATCAATTCTTCTATAGGCCACGTTCATTTCATTAACAGATACCCTTGTGTAAGTATCTGTATCTCCAAGTAAACCCATCATGGATGTCAAATAATCCATTTGGTTCATCAGCACCATTCCCCTTTATCAGGTTTCATGCATCTAATACTATTCAAGATTCCAGCTCTTTAAGAACATTTCTCCGCTGGGGTCAGGTTATCAGAACTAACATCCCTTCTACCACATATCCTCCTAACCTCAAACTCCATAAGATTCTCCAAAACTGAAACCACATAACTACTGGGCGGTATGAATGTACTCTTCCTTTTTAACTTGGAGTCACTGTTGTCACAATCCACACCCTTCTTATCATGATAGTATAGTTCCAGATTCAGTCTCCTCATAAACAACTTGATGTTAATCAAAACCTCGAGACATCCAATCTGAAACTAGGTACAAAACTAGTTCCTTTGGTAAACAACTGAAAATGTACATCCCCAACAACCATATCAGTGTAATTGTATATAAAAAAACCTTGTTGATTGATAGTTTTACACTCAACACATGTCACACTGGAATTATCACTTGCACACCCGGTTGTGATGCATTTTTGTCTGCACTCCAATCCATTACTATTGTTGTCACTGATACAATAAGGCAATACTATTTCATATACATTGCCCATATCATTGGAGTCAATCACATCTAAATCATCTCTGTTAACAAAGCAAACACTACTGTTGCTATTGCACATAACACAATCATGTAATATACTGCAATCATTACAAAACACACACCCCCCATTGTTGACACGTTAAAACATCAGTGTAATTGGGCTCAACACATAAATTTTGACATCAAAATCTAAATTGACAATTGTCCCTAGAGCCTCCTCAATTGGGCCTCGGACTGCTGTCTAAATGTCTGTCCACCCTCATCGGTCTCCGGTCTTTGTTCCTCAGTCTCTCGGACCTGCGAGGTCCCATTTCCTGCTCCAAAAAAAACTTCCTCCTCGAAACCAATGTCATGTACTGCAGTCTGGGCCATATCAGAGTGACTAGCATGGCCAGAGACAGATCTACCTTGCCCCACCCCACCCTGATGAACAATGTCACCAGTCCGTTTATATTGCAATTTATTGCCTGGGGGGTAGGCAGTATGATTTTGATAGTCAAGTTTGTCTCTGGCTAACTTTTTATGTTTCAATGCCTTACTTTTGGCCACAAAAGCTTCCAGGTTCCTAAGAACCCTGTGGAATTTTTCCTCATATTGAAAAAAAATTAAATCTGTGGTAATACTTTCATGCAGTCTACAAATTTCCCCTCGCAGTGTTATTAACCTAGTCACATTGTTCTTAATAACAATATCAAGCATATCCAACCCTGCTTTATCAAACAGGGTAATCAGTTCAGAGAAGGCTGCACTGCCTTCTTCAATTCCCATCGGCTGCTTCCATATCCGGAGCCCTTTAGGCACCTGTTTAAGTGCCTTGGACTGCTCAAGGAACAAATTATCAAGCTGGAGCGCCCTATATTTAACACAAAGCTTGTCATACCTTGCTATCTGCTCCTCCAGGCTATGGAAACTCGGACTGCCAATCCGAACGAACCAAGCCGTTAATATCCACGGAAAATAGCGGAGCCTCCAGCCATGACTGCAAATCATGGCTCCGTCTTCTTCTTTCGCTTCCCCGACAAGGCCCCTCTAGCAGGTCGATTCCGATTGGTTGAAGCAGCACCAACACCATCAGACTCTCCGATTGGTCCCTGTAGCTGACACATTAGAATCCGGAACTTCACGAACAGCGAAGCACCAGGCAAACTAAAACCCGTTGTTTCCCTTGTGTTAGAAACAACATTAGCAAAGGTGTCTGACCTATTGCAATTCTGCCCTGGTGGAATAGAGTCAGTATCATTAACAGGGAATGGAGGGTAAATAGTTGAACTTGCGTATCCGTGGGACTGACACGATATCTCCATCTTTGGCATTGTCCCTTTCATAGGTTTTAACAGTTTTGTACAGCAAAGGAAAGTTCTTTAAAGCCTTCTCCATGGTTTCACAACCCACGATCCAGAAACCAATGCTGCCACACACAAGAATTAAAGCAACCAAATGCAACCCTACAAAGGGCACAGCAAAAATGTAAAATAAAGAAAGGCAACAATCAGGAACCTGAATCAAGGACCAACAAAGAAAACCAAGAGAATTTATTCACAGACACGCCCACTGACTAAGCTTTCACCTAAAAGGCATCCTCAGAGTCAGTTGGAACATCACAATCAACATATAAATACATAATTAAAACTAATTAAATAATGACATCACATTTTAAATACACCAATGAGCCCAAGCACTGCCTCAACACAATTAAAGGTACAAAACCCATTCAAGTATAGTTCTGAAAAATGTTGAAAAATTGAAACACAAAATAATTCACAACAATTAAATACATACTATAACTTATACATATACACATACACTTATGTATAAAAATAAATTAAATTAATATGAATTAAAATGCATATGCCTCAACCTGTAGACTTTAAAAGTGATAACTCTGTTAAACAGAATAAAATAGATACAGTGTGCCACAATGCCATCCCCTTCAAATTAGATACAACTTGCTTTCTGTTTTAACACTGGTTTAATGGATATACATTCATTGATACCCGGGCACCTCGTGGCATTCAATCTCACCTGCCATTGAACTTCTAAGAGGGCCACCTTGTTACTTATATCACCCCCTTGATCATCATATACCCTGTCAATGACAAAAACAAGAACTTTTAAAATTCTTGCAATAACAACTATGCAAAACAACGCATTATGTGCATCCTTACTCTTTATGCTGATATGCTCACTTATTCGATCTCAACCTACGTGGTCATCCCAATGTAGAATGCGTCACATGTACTACAAGAAGCCACATAAACTAAACATTTTGTATTACAATTACACTGACCTGGGCATGCAATTGTACGATCAAAGCCTTTCCTGTTATACAGGAATTCCATGAACACAGCCAGGAATGCTTGGAGTATGCAATCACAAATAACAACAAGACACAATGCCATACACACAGGCATCTGGCAAGCTGGACTCCAGCAATTACCAAACCATGCAAGAGAATGAGGAAGCTACCACATGATAGAGCAAACATAAAAAGGGAAGTAATCACTGATCAGTAGTATGGCAATAACATATGTCCACACATACAGTCCACTAAGGCCAGCCACAACAAGTAGAATTTGTGAATCCAGAGGCAATGTAACACCTGTCCCAAGTACACAGACAGCCACAACTCCCCCCAATAAATACAAATATATGTGATAGATGCAACCATGTATCCAAACCGGAGGCTGAGCTCCCCCAACTCAGTACTGTCAAAACTAGTCAGGAGGAGAAGGTAACCACATACACCACAAACCCAGTCCCACATAGATCTACCACAACTATAAACCAAACACATAAACACAGAAAAACATTCCCGGAGGCCCTAATTACAAACACACCACACCAACAGAAGCCTCCAAAGCAGATCACAAGCAACCACAACCTCCAAACATAGCACATGCAACACATAGTACACAAAGCTGGTGTGCCAAAGCCCCCTGATACAGTTGTAATATTAACAATCCATGAAGTTAAGAAACCAGCCCGTGTAAGAGGCGTTTTAGCTGCAGAAATGTACTCAGTTGACAACTGAGTGCGTTTCTCTAAATTCTAGCGCCATGTCAGCTCCAAATAAAGGGTGCATATGTGTCAGGCAGCATGCCAATGGCCACATATGTGGCCATTGGTAAGGTAACCTGATGCACAAATAATAAAAATATAATTTGATGTTTAAACGCAGCGCAGCCCCGTGCAAATGGGCTGCGCTGTATAAAACATAAAAATGAAGGTTATAAACCCACAAATGTGGGTTTTATGTAATACGTGGAATGACAATACAGGGACCAGCAGACCAAAAACAACATGGCCACCGTGTAGTGGTTGCTAAGGGGGGAAGCTGAATGTAAGAAATGTAACTAAGCATTAGTAGGCAATCTCATGTAAATGAGTGTTAGGATACTGAATCTTACAGTCACATAGCAAATGAGCACAGTCTGAGTAGTGTAAGAGATACATAAGGGGGAGGAATAGAGTAGGAGATAGGTGACATCACAGGGGGGAATGGTAGAAAGAAATGCAGTTCATTGGAGGTCAGTGTAACATGACAGATGACAGACATGGATCAGGGAAAGAGGAGTGCCACAAGATAAGTCTGGGAAAGTCAAGAAATGGAAGGTGTACACTGTTACTTATACTAAAGTTTCTTGCTGGGTGTGCATGCGCACATGTGCATGCCATGAAGCATGAGTAGGGCAGTGTGCGTGCTTGTAAGGCAGACTGAGCATGTGGGAGCATGTTGGTAGATGTTTAACACTGTTTGTGCTGGTGTGCGCACGTGTAGGGCAGACTGAGCATGTGGGAGCCAGTTGGCAGACTTGTAAGACTGTTTGTGCTGGTGTGTGCGCGTTTTAACCCGAATAAACAGATTCTGAACCATGTAAGCATGTGTGCGCGTGTGTAAGCCACTGTGAGCGTGTTTCTGCTGGTATGCACGTTGCTCCCCCCTGAGGAAACAGAAAGGAAAAAGGAAGCAACAGAATTAGTAGGAAGCAAGGAGGGAATACTGCTGAAGCTAGCAGGTGAAAACAATTAGAAGCAGGCAATTACACAGGCAGAATAGTAGCCCAGCCCAGCACTTAAAACTCTGCAAACAGCAGTGCAGGATGTTTCTCTCAAGAGACACTGCAAGACAGGAGTAAGCTAATAGAAGTGAAAACTGAAAAAGCTACACTCAGAGCAGAAATGTTAGGGGCTGCCATAGCTGTCATAATGAGACATAGGCAACTTGCTGAGGGTGGTGACAATGCAGATGGGGCCAGACAACCTACAGTGAGGAGACAGAGAAGAGTGTACAGGCCCAGGGTCACCTACCACAGGTTACATGAGCTGGAGATAGTAGAGCACTATAGAGTGGACAGAGAGCTCTTGCAGCAAATAGTTGAGCTGTGTAGGCCATGCCTCACACACAGAACCAACAGAGGGGAACCCATCCCAGTGGAAACCAAGGTATGTGTTGGCCTAAGAATACTAGCAACAGGTACCTTCCAGAGACCAACTGGTGATATGATGGGGATATCACAGGCATCAGCCTCCAGGGTACTCCACCAGTTCCTGGATCCCATGTCAGCACATGTCGGTGATCATGTATATTTCCCCAATGCCCGTGAGGTATTGGCCAGCAATATGCGTCTCTTCCAGCAAATAGCGGAATACCCTGAGGTAGTGGGTGCAATAGACTGCATGCACATACGCATCAAAGCACCAGCCGGTGAGCGGGGTAGGGCCTACATTAACCGCAAGGGCATAATAATGAATGTGTGTGCTGGCTGCCCTGGGAGTTACCATGATTCCCACATCTGGCATTTGACGCAGCTGTACCAGACATTTGCCAATGGGGACATCCCACATGGACACCTAGTGGGGGATGCAGGTTATGCACTGGAGCCGTGGATGATGACACCCATCAGAAACGCACACACACCTGATCAGGAACGCCATAATGAGGCACATGCACAAACACGTAATGTAATAGAGCATGTGTTTGGGCTGCTGAAGTCACGGTTCCGGTGTCTGGACACATCTGGTGGAGCCTTGCAGTACACACCAACTACATGTACCCAAATTGTCATGGTATGTGCTATGCTACATAATATGATCTTCGAAAACAGCTGCAGCAGGACCAGCATAGGGCTGGGCCAAACAGCCCCCCACCATTGCCATGGCCATCACAGGCAGAGCATGACTCGGAGGAGGAACAACCTGAGCCTGCCCCAGTAGGCAAAAGGAGGCGTGCCCAGTATGCCCTGGCCTTGGCAAAGAGGCAATGCATAGCACATACTCTGGCTCAGTAGGAACCCTGGGAATGATACCCCCTCTGACTCACTCAAATAATAACATGGATGCCTTAAATGACATGACCTGCTCACAAACATGTACAGGGAGTGTAATATGCGCATCCGACAGAGGCAGCCCTGCAGCACCACCTGAGGCATGAATGCCATGTGTTAAGTAATGTAACACCATGTACTATATGCACACCTGAGCACCCTGACTAACATCCACCCTCACCAAGCATGAAGCCACAAAATGACGATGGGATGATCAAGTGCAATAACTGGCTGAAGTAATGCAGTTAGTCAAAGGGGAGCCAATGTGTTTCAGGCTGGGAAGACATGTGGAGCATGACATGATGCACCACCTGCTAGGGGTGGCGTGCACCTATCAGTCCATGCCCCATGGATACTGGCAAAGGCTGTCAGTACCCACAGCATACCCTGAATAGAAAAGTCTCAAAACACAAACCCACCTTCATAGGTACCACAAGGGATAGGAACCTAGATGTAATGCTACCCAATGCCAGAAGTCTAAACAGCAAGATGTGTGCAGTGTAAACACACAGTATGGAGAATGTAGATATCAGTCCTGTAATAGAAAACTGGGTCAAGGCTCACATCAGCACCCTAACACTACCAGGTCACACCTCATACTGTGCTGTACAGCCGCAAAACATGGAACAAGCTACAAAAGGAGGGTGACTAGCAATAAATGTCAAGGATAACCACACCTCCATGTTGGTACCACAACAAGAAGCAGCATGGATTAGCCATGGTCAAATACCAATGTCTAAAACCGCCTCCCAGTATATAGCCTGCTGCAGACTACTGTCCTAATACCAGGAACTGCACCTGGCCTATGTCGGAATACATGAATATATCAAGCCCCCCAAACCACATTATATTGCTTGACTGAAAATGCCCAGACATATACCGGGAGCATTATACTAGCACCAACACAGTCGGAGAAAAGTTCCCAGAATCCATAAACCAAAATGCCCAGGAACAACGTACCACTCCCACAAGAGGGGTAAGCATACTGGATGTGATAATCAGCAACATGTGTACTGGATGGCAAGATGAGAAGTGTATCCTTCACTGGTAAGACCAGACCATAGAGTAATCACACTGGATATACACATCCCACCCCAGTCCTGGCCAGAATACCACAGTGAAAAACATGTGTAAAGCATAGGTTGCACCCCTCCAAACCGATGTGGAATCCACGAAAGGCCCTGTGCAAGTGCAGAATATGGGACACACCGCAAACATGTTATACAGGCATTCCATGAACACAGCCAGGAATGCTTGGAGTATGCAATCACAAATAACAACAAGACACAATGCCATACACGTAGGCATCTGGCATGCTGGACTCCAGCAATTACCAAACCATGCAAGAGAATGAGGAAGCTACCACATGATAGAGCAAACATAAAAAGGGAAGTAATCACTGATCAGTAGTATGGCAATAACATATGTCCACACATACAATCCACTAAGGCCAGCCACAACAAGTAGAATTTGTGAATCCAGAGGCAATGTAACACCTGTCCCAAGTACACAGACAGCCACAACTCCCCCCAATAAATACAAATATATGTGATAGATGCAACCATGTATCCAAACCGGAGGCTGAGCTCCCCCAACTCAGTACTGTCAAAACTAGTCAGGAGGCGAAGGTAACCACATACACCACAAACCCAGTCCCACATAGATCTACCACAACTATAAACCAAACACATAAACACAGAAAAACATTCCCGGAGGCCCTAATTACAAACACACCACACCAACAGAAGCCTCCAAAGCAGATCACAAGCAACCACAACCTCCAAACATAGCACATGCAACACATAGTACACAAAGCTGGTGTGCCAAACAGTCACAGGCCAGAAGGAGAAACAACATGCCTGATACAGTTGTAATAGGTATCTGTATAGGCAGACACAATGCTGTCCCACTCACCAGACTGAACAAGGGAAAGGGTACAGTAAGCTGCCTGTAGGCTGCCACAATATGCCACATAACACAAGTACGCAGGTCACCCCAAAGCAAGCAGAAATATGAATGTCCAGGCTGGTGTGAATGACCTGAGATGTACCTCCCTAGACTACATGAAAAGAGACATGGATGAGCTCTCTGAGTATATACCCCAGGCTGGTATGACACTGGCCGTGTGCAGCATCCAACCCTCACCAAGAATGATGCCACAGTACAAACATGGAATGATCATGTTTAACAGGTGGCACAGTTACAGCTGTCAGTCCAAGAGGGTCTAATGTCTGTCTGCTTGAGATGTCAAGCATGACAAGCCATGCTGCTGTTCCAGGGATGGCTTGCACCTGTTACCCCTGTGTGTCTGGATACTGGATAAGGCCTTTGCCACCTCCATAGAGCCGTATGTAGGCAAGGCCAAAAAGACTACCCACCACCCTAGAAAACATAAGTGGTAAGAAACATAAGGGTAATGCTGACCAATGCCAGATGTGTAAACTGCAATATGCATGCCCTTGAGGCACTTCCAGTATGGAGAACATCGATGTCTGTGCAGTGACAGAAGCCTGCTGCAAGCCTAGTGATAGCACACCAGCACTACCAGGTTATACCACATATCATGCGTTATGGCCCCAACACCTGGACCAAAACATCAAAGGAGGGGGAGTATCCATATGCAGCACAGACACCCATATGGCCAGGTAACTGACAATGCACAAAGCAGCGGAGACCACCCATGTGCACCTAAGTGTAGTCAAAACTGCTGTACAGTCTGTAGCATGCGACAGACCACACTCTCACACACAAGAACTCCACCCAGACATCCTGAAGACACTGGACAGTATGAATGTCCCACCAAATACCAGACAAGGTACACACAAATTACCACATAGGTGGTAAACCATTATGTATGCAAGAAGTAATCAGGGACCTAGGGACACAAGTCGACAGTAATCTGTCATGTGACACTCACAATGCCAATGTGGCTAGGAAGATTGTCGATATTGGACACCGTATTATGAAAGGATTCACATCTACATCAACAGAGGTCACTGTGCTGCTGTACTGTTCCCTTATCAGACCCATAATCTAGTACAGTGACTCATATGAGATGTACCATACGTGACACCTGCAGTGGTTCGGAAGACCTCAAAGTTACCCCAACAAGAGGATAAAGGGTGTGAAATATATGTCATATGCTGCCTGGCTGTAGACACCCCAGCTGAATGCAGTCACAGACTGCCTACACAGAGGCATTGTATGTCTGTTGTACAAGGCCATGTCCAACACAGGAGTAATGGACATGCTCCACCACAGGAAATCAAAGCCATTGGAGCTGTGAGAGTGACAGATGTCAGCCTCAACACATAATGAAATAGGATGTGCTGGAGGGACAGATACATAACCCAGAGGCTCCCCACACCCAGAAACAGGATCCCAATCCATGTTAGGCAGAGCCCCTCACTGACACCCCTCAACAGGAATATTGCCAAGTGGATGGATGATCGTACATGTATACTGGGGGTCTTCACTGTGTCATGACCAGACAGAGGCACAGTAAATAAATTCATAAATTGCCATAATAGTCACATAGCAAGGGGTGGCGAAAGACGCACACACTCTGGCTAGGCTTACTAATGCCCTAGGGTGGATAGCCTAGTATGAACCCATGAACCTATGAAGATACAAATTGTACAGGACACTAAGGATAATCACAAGGCTTACTTAACTGATGGTAGCAACCATGTTGGGCATCCACAGATATGCTCCAAATCACACAGATATTACAAACAACATAGCAAACACACACACATATTGCTAACATACAACCTGACAGGTGCAGTGAACCCCCCCCCCCCCAGAATGCAAAATATCTATCCCAGCAGACTGCTGGTCCCCTGACATTGCAGATGCTGAGGTAACAGCCTTCATCTGCAAAGCAAAACACACAACAGCAAAGGTATGTGATGGTGTCCTGGGGTGAGGCCAACATGGACTCCAAGAATAATGGAATGCCAAATCACACTACTGCCCAATGTCAGCCTTACCACAGGATATGTACACAAAGAGCAGTGTACAACAACAGTGGTCCTTCACAACAAAGGTGTTGCCTGAATGGATACTGCAAACTACCACCCCAGGATCCTGACAAGCTTGGTCTGCAGAGCTATGGAAAGGATCAGTAAGTACCGCAGACATAAAGCTATTGTGGACCTACTGATACTGGACCCTACACAGTGTGGCTGTCATAACTGCAGATCCTGCCCCTAAACATGTTTGACCCATTTGAAGCAGTCATTAAGGTCATTGATGAGGGCAATGTGGTCCACACAGCGTAGCTGGACCATGCATATGCTTCTAGACAATACCCTACGAGTTCAGTATGGATATGTTCACCAGCTTAAATATATACCGCTATGTCAGTAGAGAGGTTGCAAACCAAACCAAGGACAGAACTGACATGGTCAGACATGCTGCATCCATGTCAGACTACAAAGCAGATATGAGTGGCATCCCACAAGGCTTGGTCCTGGGCCCCCCCTGTTCTGTATATATGTCTCATAGGTATAGGCCAACATGGAAGGACTGTGACTGAACATATATGCAGAGGAGTACAAACAGCCCACCATATCCGACCCCCAGCTGACACAAGCAACCCACAAAAGGGCCACCTACAATCAGACAACTGGAGCCATAGCCATGTCAGCAAGCTAATTGCAGAACTGTGTATAGACAACCACCATGGATATACAGTAAGTGCCCACAAATTACCACACAGGTGTTAACCCCTTACGTACCTAACATGTAATGAGAGACCTGGGGACAAAAGGTGATAGATATCCTGCACTGGACAAACATGTGACTGCAGTGTTCACAGAAACATACCATATACCCACCCAATCATGAAGGTTGTCAGATGTAGATAAGGGGAGGTCACTGTGGCTCTGCAGTCATCCTTCATCAGCGTCACAATTGACTACAATAGCCCCTGTGAGATATACCTCAGCAGACACCTCCATCAACTGTAAAGTCCACAACAGTACCCCACCAGAAGTAGCAAAGAGCATGAACAGATGCCATGTGTTGCCTGAGTAAACAAACTGCAGCCCCACACACTGCCATACTGCCCAGCTACAGGCAAGCTGTGCCTGATGTATGAAGCCATGTCCAACCTGGAATCAATGAACATGCTGCACCTTGTACAATCTGAATGGCAGTGAGCTATGCACATGAGAGACCTGAACCCCAGCACTGGCATACATAGGACAAGCTGTACAGAATGATCCATAACACAGAAGGCACCCCCACTCTTCATTAAACGCACGGTACAGGTTAGCCAGAGAGTCACCTACCGACACCCCTCAAGAGGAATCCCGATGAGTGGATGGGAGATGGTAGGCTAACCCTGGGTATCACTGTTATGTCAGAGGTAGACGGAGGCACAGTATACTAACCATGACATATGTCATGGCAAACTCCAGTTACAATGTGTGTCGAAGGACAAACACACCCTGTGACTAGCATCAGAAATGGCCTAGGGAACATCGCTAGTGTTTGCCAATGTCCACCCATGTTGTGGAATACACTACCAATGTTGGACGAGCCTGGTGTAGGTAGTCCATATCTGAACATAATGCAACATGGTCATATGTGCACAACTGGCCCCTACACAGTCTGTTATGCTCACTATGAAGATGTCAAGCAGTGATAGGACTAAAGCCCAGGTTACTGTCCACCACAGTGAAAGTACTGAACCAGTACACTATACGGTACTACAGTGTTAGGTCATTATGAAAGTATGTTGACAACTGTCTGCAAAGTATCCCATGCAATCCCTGCAGGCACAGTATAATCCCTGTTGTGGCAGACACGAAGCAGTTGGCCAGTTAGTACACAACATGACACCCAACACACAACCATAAGCGTGAGATATTGTTGAAGTTCACACACACCCAAATATGTGGTGGACTTCAGAGTGCAACATATGGAAAGCTCACACTGGGCATGCTCGCACACTTTGATAAATGAGGCATATGTCAGACAACATGCCATGGAAAGGCTGAACTGGGCATGCTCACACACTTAGGCCATATCTCCATTTAGCAGTTGGCCACACATATCTGGTATTTGTGCGTGTCATTCCAGGAACCAACCACAACACAGCAATCTGCCCAGTGCACACAGTAAATGACTACAGAGACATAAGTGATATAGTGGATCGCCATCATATGCAAACATCTTCCACAGATACACAAGTTGGTCATAGGAACAGGGAATGCTATGGCAATAAAGACCTGCAAACAGTAGAACAGCACAACAAATATTGTGCATCTGACAATTGAACATATGGGTGTAGAGGTCAATACTAGGCTTGTTGCCCTAGGGAATGACAGCTCAGCCAGAGTGTGCTTGGCATCTGCATCCCCAGTACAGTAGGCTACTGTGCCACTGTAAAGTAGGTCACATAGGGCAACGTGTGAGGCTAGTGAGCTGTGCCTCTGTCAAGCAGGGGCACAGTGGAGATCCCAGGGTTTGAATGTGCTAAGCCACAGCCATGTTGTTGGTGTGTGCTGGAAGAGGGTTGCTGAGGATCTCTAACAGTAAGTGGCCATCAATAGCAGACTGAGGGGAGCCCTATCTGCATTCTCTGGACAATTCCACTGTCAACACTGTGTTGTGATGATTATGTGTGAATGAAGTGCCGTGCCGGAACTGTTCACAGATGTCCTCCCTCTGTGGGCTACAGCTCTGTAATGTATTAGCTCACTCTGTCTGTTGGACGGCTCATATATGGCTGGTGTACACCTGACAGGTGTCTTGTTGTGGAGCAGTCATGGGTATATGTGGGATAGCATGATCAATGCAAACCGTACACATGCTCATAGAATGCAATTGTCAAGGATAATGCTGAGTGGCCAGTATAGTCCCCCAGCATCGGTCCTTTGAAGTCGTCCACCCCAGTCTTCACAAGTGTAGAGTCTGCTTGTGTTAAATACAGTTTGTGTGCAGTGACAACCTTGCCTGGGGGTGGAGATGGGATATGGATGTCCAGGGAAAGGTGGGTATGGTCAGATATCAACAATGGTGGTCTACCTCTGGTGTGGAACAATGAGTATCCATGTTGCAGATGGACAGGTGCAATATGTATTCCCCCATGTGGCTGTGGTGTATGGTTCTGCCATAGCACATGGACCCACAAATTGTAGTGGCTGTAGGGTAAAGTGGTAGAGGCCTGAGTAGTTCTCACACACAATATGCCTGTACCTGATGTTAACAACTGGAATGGTGTATGTGAACACATGCATATCTCGGCACTGTTCCCAGGGAAGCTAAGTGTGTGTCCTGGATGTGGGTGTGGTGTTCTGGACTGGTTGTGTTGTGTGTTACAGGTCCTGTGGTCACGAAGCATGGTATAGAACATAACCTGCCAGTGCGATGTGCATATCTGACCCTGACGTAGGTGGCTGCAAATGCATATATATGCTATCCCCCACCTGACAGGTAGTACTAGATGTACATACCTCTGTAGAAATAAAGATGTCAGCACCCTATAAATTCTGCAGGTGCAGACCAGATGCTCAGTAATTCAGTTAACGCGCTCTGCTAATGCGTCTCCCTCAAGTGTCATAATATAGGTTGGTAGGAGTTCGAAACATGCAATTGCTCAGAGTGTGTGTGTGTGTGTGTGTGTGTGTGTGTGTGTGAGAGCGGGGTTGATGTGTGTACAAGTCTGTGTGAGGAAGATGTCCCTTTTGGCAACTGTGAAAGCACTCTACAGGATGCACATTCCCCTATCTCAGCACGGATGATGTCAGCACCCTATAAGTACAGCAGGAGAAGGGAAACCTCCCAGTAATTCGAATAGCGCGCTCTGCTAATGCGTCTGTCACGAGTGTCATAACATAGTTAGGTAGGGTTTGAATCCTGCAACTGCCCAGTGTGTGTGGAGGGGTTAGTGTGTGTGCAAGTCTGTGTGAGGGAGATGTCCCTTTTGGCAACTGTGAAAGCACTCTACAGGATGCACATTCCCCTATCTTAGCACGGATGATGTCAGCACCCTATAAGTACAGCAAGAGAAGGGAAACCTTCCAGTAATTCGAATAGCGCGCTCTGCTAATGCGTCTCTCTCGAGTGTCATAATATAGTTAGGTAGGAGTTTAAACCTGCAAATGGCATGTGTGTGTGTTTGGATGTGGGGACTTTGTGTGTGTGCTATTCTGTATGAAAAACATGTGTTTTTTTGCAATCAGGAGATCACACTACATGATGCACATTACCCTTTCCAAACAGTGATGATGTCAGCACCCTATACATACAGCTGGAGAAGAGACATCTACCAGTAATCCGAATAGCGCAATCTGCTACAGCATCACTCTCAAGTGTCATAACATAGTTAGGTAGGGGTTTGAAACCTGCAAGTGGCAAATGTGTGTGTGTTTGGATGTGGGGAGTTTGTGTGTGTGCAATTCTGTATGAAAAACATGTTAGTTTTGGCAATCAGGAGATCACACTACCTGATGCACATTACCCTTTCAAAACACTGATGATGTCAGCACCCTATAAGTACAGCCAGAGAAGAGGAACCATCTAGTAATCCGAATAGTGCGCTTCGCTAATTCATCTTTCTCACGTGTCGTGACTTAGTTAGGTAGGGGTATGAATCCTGCAAATGGCAAGTGTGCGTGTGTGTGTGTGTGTGTGTGTGTGTGTGTGTGTGTGTGTGTGGAGGGGTAGTAGGGTGTGTGTAAATGCAAGTGTGAGAGAACAGATCCTTTTGGCAAATACTACAATACACCAGATGCTGCATATTTCCCCAGTAAACACAGGGGATGTCACCACACTATCAGCACAGCCAAACAGGGCTAGTTGGCCAGTAATGCCAATAGTGCGTTCTGCTACTGGGTCTATTACCATTGTCAGAGTACAGATAGGTATGTTTTGGTAATCCACAACTGCCACGTGTGGTTGTGTCACACATTATGACCTTATGTGGGTCTTTGTGCATAACAATGCATGCCATTGCCTAAACCAGCAATGGCATTGCACACATGATGTATGTGTGTGACACATACACATAAATACCTGTGACCTGCAGTAGTTACCATGTCTGACACATGCCTCGAGTGGATAAATGGTATTTGCAATGCACAAGAATATGACTGTGTCTTACTGTGCAGGGGCCGCATGCAGTATGTGTCTATACAGTGTGGGTGTATATGGTAAAATACCTACAGCAGGGGATACACATCTGGTCTGGGCCATATAGTCTACATGTAGTCGATGTACAGGTGCTGCATGTTCCCACCTGTTGTGGGAGTGGTAACATGTCATTCCACTGCAATTCAGTGACCACATGCTGGGAACCCTTCAACTAGTGTGTTGTAGCTACAGTAATGCTCACGCACAATGTTTGGCTGGATGCAGTCCAGCCATATAAAGACAGTTCTTGAGACTGTCATATTGCCAGTGTTGTTATGGAGGATAGGTGGTTTTCCTGTGTATGGGAGGGTTGTGTGTGCCAGGCTATGAACCAGACGGCAGTCCAACACCCTGTTAGCTGCACATGAATAGGCCCTGATGCTTTGTGCTGTGCCAACAACCTGGAGGTGTGTGTATCTGTGGTGCCTTGGGATACCACCCCCCTGTCCATGTGTGTTACATGTGTAGGGGACGACAGGCACGGTATGAGATATAACCTGGCAGTGATGGGTTGCACCTGTGAGCCATGAATCAGGACTCTAGTACTGCACAGACATTGCAGTTCACCGTGCTGAGGACAGTGTCCAGTGCATGCATCTTGTGGTGTACACTGCTGGTGTTGTGTAGCAGCACTGTTAGTGTCCTAACCTGTGTGATACCCGCGAACGTGGCTATGTAATCAGTGTCCTGCAGCATAAGGCAGTATGTGTGTATCAAGGAGCTTCGCCAATATACATTGGGCCATGGGTGTCACGTGCAAGCTGCCCCTCACACATCATTGTGGCTTCCCTAGCATGTAAGCACATGTTGACAGCCAGCGGATACCCTATGAATGACATTGGAGACTGAGCAGAATGTAAACATACAACACCCTTCCTACATATAGTGGTAGCATACCTGGTGAGGGTATGATGGCAACCAAGATCAGGCTCATACTGGCCCATGCCACATGCTGAGAGATCCCTTCTATGTTCCCTATCATGTAGTCCAGGGAGGTATGTCTCAGGTCATACATAGTAGCATGGTCAATGACTGAGTCATATGTGTCCATGCCTCTGACTGACCTGTATGCATGTGTTTTGTGGTGGACCATAGTGCCCCAGAGGCATATCACTGTGACCTTCACCATGTACAGCCTGTTGAGCGGGACCCCACTGCAGTGGCCGAGAGAGGTACCTGACACATCTGTAGCAGGTGTGTTGTGTAGCCCTACAGGCTGTGAGTGTGTGGCACATGGGATGTGTGTGCCATGTGTGGCATGTGCTCTGTTCCGACGTAACATATGCCTGTGTGCCAACTGCGGAGGTGTGTGATGCTCAGGCAGGATGCTATTCAGAGTCCCCATGTATGCCCCAGTGTGTTCAGCTTGCTGTCAGTGCGTGTCTATGTCTGACTGGTATTGTAGTCACTGTAGTATGACATGCCACCTGACAGGGTATGGCATTACTGGGTTCAGAGTGCTCCGTCCCCAGATTGGCTATTTGGTGGCATCCCACACATGTCTTGTACGTTCCTGGCCAAGGATGATGGTTGACTGCATACATGTGGCAGCTGTGACATTGCCACATGACTCACATAAGCCACAACTGGACCATAGAGGTGATTCACAGGTTACCTTTGCACATGCTACCCTAGTAGTGCGATTGCCATGGTGAGTACCAACACATAGGGCCAATGGGGAACAACATACTGAAGGTGTGTATGTGTGGGTGTACTGCTACTGTTTCATAGCACTGGCATATATGACTGCACGTGGGTAAATGCCAGGTAAGACATGTGCAATGTGTCACAGGCAACGTACATGCGAACAGGACAGACAGTGACATTCTGTCATGTGTAAACTTGACATACGCATCGTATGCTATGCAGATGTCACTAAGAGTCCACAGAAGCACTGTAACTCTGCATTGCAGGTGGAAGCAGTGTTCCAGGAACCCTGCGAACATGCATGCAAACAAAGCTACAGTAAGCAGGGCTGGAAGTAGTCCATTGTACAACAAAGAAGGGGTAACACTAACAGTAGGTAACAGAGCAAATATGTAGGCACTATCAACATGTACCCAGGAATGCACAGCGCAGATGCCCATGGTAGAAATGATATTATGTCATAGTTAATTGTGATTTGGATTACATTGGTACTGCACACATATCAACATGCGCAAACATCCACATTGCATAGTCATTGTGGGCAACTTGACACCATTACTGTACATGTCCATCATTGCATATCACTACTTGCATTAGCTTCCCCCCTATGCTACCCATGTATGTGGCTATCTGTTGACATCCTTACCACCGGTATGCAATAATGTGCAGCTGTTACACTTTGGTATGTACTATGGGTGCAGATAACAATTCAGGACAGTCATACGGTTACTGCATCAGGCCTGCTGGGATATACACACAGTCATAGCACACTGTACTGTTACCAACATGATACTACTAATACACTTCTATGTAGTCACCCTGTGCGTCAGCAACATGTTTACCTGTTCCCGCAATGATGTTGGAGATTGCAGGAGGTGGCACAGTTTCATCATATGCACAGGGTGTGAATTAGGTACATACCCATGTTCCAAACTAGTAGACTATATTTTACAAAAATACATCAAGAAATTACCTCAAATTTGTAAAGATTCCTGGTCATTGTTAACAAACTTAAACGAGATAGAAATGGACATTGACGACAACTTCATAACAATAGACGTAATTGATTTATATACGTCTATACCCCATATGGAAGCTACTGAATGGACTGAACTAGTATTGAAACATCTTGAAGCACCAGATGATGAAATCAAACTAGTTACTGAACTAATAGACATCATTTTGAGTAATAACTACTTCACTTTTAATAATACTTACTACTTACAGAAACAAGGCGTGCGATGGGCTCGCTTGTGGAGCTAGTTAGCAAACATCGTAGTGGCCCATTGGGAGAAAACATTCATTTTCGAAGAAAGTTCCAGGAACAGCAAAATTAAACTATATACTAGATTTCTTGATGACATTTTTGTTATTTTTAAGGGTACCCAACAAGAAGCTCTTAAATTTGTGGAATATTTAAATTCCACAACAGAGTTCTTCAAATTTACTTATACCTTTAATTCGAACCAAATTGACTATTTGGATCTCTCTTTAATTAGAGACACGAGTTCGAATGGAATAATATCAAACATATACCGAAAACCAACATATTGTAATTCCTGTCTACATTTTTCTAGTGCCCACCCTTTTAAACAAAAACGTTCCATAGTTAAGGGACAACTAGTGAGGGCAACAAGATTATGTACATGTGACAACGACTTCGATACTGAGTGTGACAATTTGAGAAATATGTTTATAAACTGTGGGTACCCTAAGTCATTAATACTAGAAATAACTAGTGAAATTAAATTGAAAAGAACGAATGGACTGTTAACAGCTATCCTTAGAAGGAAAAAACCAAAGAACAGAATAGGTACAGGATTGACTGACAGGACACACTTAGAAAATTCAATAATAAGTGAAAGAGGCACGACAACACCTTTTGTAGCATCAACTAAAAACAAAGTGAAGGTTGATATTAGTTTTATAACAACTTTTAACAAAGACAGTGATGCAATAGTATCAATACTAATTAAGAACTGGCAACTATTGCGGAGACACTTCAACCTATGGAATAGATTAGGTACTAGGTTTCAGGTCATTTTTAAGAAAGGAATAAATTTGAAAAAGACATTAGAAAACAAAGCTATAACTTTCAGCAACAAAATTAAAGGGTGTTTTCAATGTGGAATGTGCAATATGTGTAGGAATATCAAACCTATGAATAAATTTACAGTCAATAAAACACCAACACAATTTTGGATAAAACAAAGACTTGACTGTAATTCTAAAAGTATTATTTATTTAGCACAGTGTAACATCTGTCCTGCTTACTATATAGGTAAGACGGACCGTAGATTTAGAGATAGAGTTTATGAACACACATATGCTATCTCCAAAAACAAGAAGGAAAACGCCCTAGCAAGACACGTTGAACAGTGTCCAGACCATACTTTTTCATTTACAGCTATAGATCAAGTAATTGAAAATATTAGAGGCGGACCAACATCTTTAACACTTGAATGTGCTGAATTAGTTTGGCAATTAAAACTAAATGCTTGCACATTCCCTGGTCTGAATGACCATTGTAGTATTTCTTGTTGGCTGAAACTCAAAAGTTATATGAGACTATAAATATATATTTTTTACAACTGCTCTCTCCAAAGCAAAAAACACAGCATCCATGGGACCTGATGGTGTCCCCGGCTGTGTGCTCCACGAACTCAATGAGGAATTAAACCCACAGCTAGGACAGCTGTTTAATCATAGTCTTACCTCTGGATATTACCCAGGGTGGCGCACTGCAACTGTGGTCCCACTTCACAAAGCGGTGCCTCCACCGACCCTGAAATTACCGCCCATTAGCTTGACAAGCCTTATCTGCAAAGCCATGGAGAGGATCATAATGGACCTCATAAACAAAGACATAGGAATTTGCAGACTTTGGATCCATCCCAGTTTGGCTTTGTCAAAGGCAGATCATGCCTTCTAAACTTGGTTGACTTTTGAAACAGTCACCAAAGCCATTGATGAGGAAAGGCAGTCCATACAGCCTACCTCGATCTGGCGAAGGCCTTCGATACAATACCCCACTCGGGTATCATTGAAAAACTCATCAGCTTAAATGTTAACCCATACATCACAAGATGGGTTGCAAACTGGCTGAGTGACAGAACCCACAGGGTCAGAGTTGCTGGCGCCATGTCAGACTCAAAGCCTGTCACAAGTGGTGTACCACAGGGCTCAGTCCTGGGCCCACTCTTGTTTGGCATCTACTTTTCCGAGTACAAGCAAACACAGGAGGGTTATGGCTGACAAAGTTTGCAGATGACTGCAAACTGGGCGCCATAGTAGAAAACACATCTGACACAGATATCCTTCAGAAGGGTCTCACAGAAACGGATAACTGGTGCCAGAGCCATGGCCTAAAGTTAAATGCCAAGAAATGCATAGTCACAAGGTTACCCCTAGCTACCAAATAGGTGGCAATCCACTGAGCATGGAAGAAGTTATCAGGGACCTGGGGACCCAGGTTGATAGTAGTCTGTCATTCGACACCCATGTAGCTAAAGTAGTTAGGAAGACCTTCTACATTGCCCACCTTATCATGAAGGGATTCTCATCTAGATCAAGGGAGGTCATAGTCTCCCTATACTCATCACTCATCAGACCAATGATTGAGTACAATGCCCCATTCGAATGTATCTGACCCGACACTTGCAGCAGCTGGAGAGGCCACAAAGTTCCTCACCAAAGGATAAAGGGTCTCAAACATCTGTCCTATGCTGCCCGACTGAAAGAACTCCAGATCTATTCAGTAAACACATGCTCAGAGGTGACCTTTGCCTAACATACAAGGCCATGTCAAACCCAGATTTGATGAATATGCTTCACCTCAAAAATCTAGATCCGTCAGAGCCACAAGGGCGGGAGACTTAAACCTCGACACGGCTATTAATAGGGCCAGCTGGAGGGATAGATTCATCACCCAAAGACTCCTATGCTGTGGAATAAAATCCCGGTATATGTGAGGCAGAGCACCTCGCTGGCCTTGTTCAAGAGAAATCTTGACCAATGGATGGGAGATCATGATATACCCCAGGGATTACCTCAGTGTCACTGCTCAACAGAGGCACAGCAAAATAATGGGTATAGTTCCCCATACTAAAGGGGTGGCGTAAGCCACAAAACTATGGGCTAGGCTTGTAAATGCCCTCGGGCAGATAGCCTAGTATGAACCTATGAACCTATGAACCTATGAACAATAGGTACTGTTTGATAGATTTTAATAAATATTTAAGGATATGTATTTAATTAATTTCTTACTGTATTTCATTTAATCCTTTTGAATAGAGTGCCTTTAATTTTTAAGAATAATAATTATAAATCATGAATTCTAACTGATAGTATGTAATTGCTATGGAACTTGAATAGGGTGATTTGCAGGATTCTAATAGAGAAATGGAACTACAGGGTTAATATAGGGAGAATGCTCATTAATATGTATTATATTAGGTAAACTGATTGGCTATAGCAGCCTCACGAGTTTTTAAAATCAACATTGCTGCTGTTAAATATTTTTAAGACTACTTTGAATTTTTTCTGAAGAAGTTGTGAGAGCAACGAAAACGTTGCATGTTTTAATAAACTGTTCAAACGTTAAAGATTTGTGTTGTGTCGAGCTACTCGGACTTCCCTTGCTGCAGTTTGCCGGCTTGTTTGTTTATTACAGAAATGATATTATGTCATAGATAATTGTGATTTGGATTACATTGGTACTGCACACATATCAACATGCGCAAACATCCACATTGCATAGTCGTTGTGGGCAACTTGACACCATTACTGTACATGTCCATCATTGCATATCACTACTTGCATTAGCTTCCCCCCTATGCTACCCATGTATGTGGCTATCTGTTGACATCCTTACCACCGGTATGCAATAATGTGCAGCTGTTACACTTTGGTATGTACTATGGGTGCAGATAACAATTCAGGACAGTCATACGGTTACTGCATCAGGCCTGCTGGGATATACACACAGTCATATCAGCACACTGTACTGTTACCAACATGATACTACTAATACACTTCTATGTAGTCACCCTGTGCGTCAGCAACATGTTTACCTGTTCCCGCAATGATGTTGGAGATTGCAGGAGGTGGCACAGTTTCATCATATGCACAGGGTGTGAATTAGGTACATACCCATGTTCCAAACTAGTAGACTATATTTTACAAAAATACATCAAGAAATTACCTCAAATTTGTAAAGATTCCTGGTCATTGTTAACAAACTTAAACGAGATAGAAATGGACATTGACGACAACTTCATAACAATAGACGTAATTGATTTATATACGTCTATACCCCATATGGAAGCTACTGAATGGACTGAACTAGTATTGAAACATCTTGAAGCACCAGATGATGAAATCAAACTAGTTACTGAACTAATAGACATCATTTTGAGTAATAACTACTTCACTTTTAATAATACTTACTACTTACAGAAACAAGGCGTAGCGATGGGCTCGCCTTGTGGAGCTAGTTTAGCAAACATCGTAGTGGCCCATTGGGAGAAAACATTCATTTTCGAAGAAAGTTCCAGGAACAGCAAAATTAAACTATATACTAGATTTCTTGATGACATTTTTGTTATTTTTAAGGGTACCCAACAAGAAGCTCTTGAATTTGTGGAATATTTAAATTCCACAACAGAGTTCTTCAAATTTACTTATACCTTTAATTCGAACCAAATTGACTATTTGGATCTCTCTTTAATTAGAGACACGAGTTCGAATGGAATAATATCAAACATATACCGAAAACCAACATATTGTAATTCCTATCTACATTTTTCTAGTGCCTACCCTTTTAAACAAAAACGTTCCATAGTTAAGGGACAACTAGTGAGGGCAACAAGATTATGTACATGTGACAACGACTTCGATACTGAGTGTGACAATTTGAGAAATATGTTTATAAACCGTGGGTACCCTAAGTCATTAATACTAGAAATAACTAGTGAAATTAAATTGAAAAGAACGAATGGACTGTTAACAGCTATCCTTAGAAGGAAAAAACCAAAGAACAGAATAGGTACAGGATTGACTGACAGGACACACTTAGAAAATTCAATAATAAGTGAAAGAGGCACGACAACACCTTTTGTAGCATCAACTAAAAACAAAGTGAAGGTTGATATTAGTTTTATAACAACTTTTAACAAAGACAGTGATGCAATAGTATCAATACTAATTAAGAACTGGCAACTATTGGGGAGAGACTTCAACCTATGGAATAGATTAGGTACTAGGTTTCAGGTCATTTTTAAGAAAGGAATAAATTTGAAAAAGACATTAGAAAACAAAGCTATAACTTTCAGCAACAAAATTAAAGGGTGTTTTCAATGTGGAATGTGCAATATGTGTAGGAATATCAAACCTATGAATAAATTTACAGTCAATAAAACACCAACACAATTTTGGATAAAACAAAGACTTGACTGTAATTCTAAAAGTATTATTTATTTAGCACAGTGTAACATCTGTCCTGCTTACTATATAGGTAAGACAGACCGTAGATTTAGAGATAGAGTTTATGAACACACATATGCTATCTCCAAAAACAAGAAGGAAAACGCCCTAGCAAGACACGTTGAACAGTGTCCAGACCATACTTTTTCATTTACAGCTATAGATCAAGTAATTGAAAATATTAGAGGCGGACCAACATCTTTAACACTTGAATGTGCTGAATTAGTTTGGCAATTAAAACTAAATGCTTGCACATTCCCTGGTCTGAATGACCATTGTAGTATTTCTTGTTGGCTGAAACTCAAAAGTTATATGAGACTATAAATATATATTTTTTACAATAGGTACTGTTTGATAGATTTTAATAAATATTTAAGGATATGTATTTAATTAATTTCTTACTGTATTTCATTTAATCCTTTTGAATAGAGTGCCTTTAATG
Source organism: Protopterus annectens (assembly GCF_019279795.1). Taxonomy (NCBI): domain Eukaryota; kingdom Metazoa; phylum Chordata; order Ceratodontiformes; family Protopteridae; genus Protopterus; species Protopterus annectens. Next base: position 1,029,881,539 of record NC_056748.1, read on the forward strand.
TTTAAGAATAATAATTATAAATTATGAATTCTAACTGATAGTACGTAATGGCTATGGAATTTGAATAGGGTGACTTGTAGGATTCTAATAGAGAAATGTAACTACAGGGTTAACATAGGGAGTATGCTCATTAATATGTATTATATTAGATAAACTGATTGGCTATGGCAGCCTCATGAGTTTTTAAAATCCACATTGTTGATGTTAAATATTTTTAGATTACTTTGAATTTTTCTGAAGAAGTTGTGAGAAACAAAGCGTTGCATGTTTTAATAAACTGTTCAAACGTTAGAAGACTTGTTTCGTGTCGAGCTACTGGGACTACCCTTGCTGCAGTTTGCCGGCTTGTTTGTTTATTACAGAAATGATATTATGTCATAGATAATTGTGATTTGGATTACATTGGTACTGCACACATATCAACATGCGCAAACATCCACATTGCATAGTCGTTGTGGGCAACTTGACACCATTACTGTACATGTCCATCATTGCATATCACTACTTGCATTAGCTTCCCCCCTATGCTACCCATGTATGTGGCTATCTGTTGACATCCTTACCACCGGTATGCAATAATGTGCAGCTGTTACACTTTGGTATGTACTATGGGTGCAGATAACAATTCAGGACAGTCATACGGTTACTGCATCAGGCCTGCTGGGATATACACACAGTCATATCAGCACATTGTACTGTTACCAACATGATACTACTAATACACTTCTATGTAGTCACCCTGTGCATCAGCAACATGTTTACCTGTTCCTGCACTGATGTTGGAGATTGCAGGAGGTGGCACAGTTTCATCATATGCACAGGGTGTGAATTAGGTACATACCCATGTTCCAAACTAGTAGACTATATTTTACAAAAATACATCAAGAAATTACCTCAAATTTGTAAAGATTCCTGGTCATTGTTAACAAACTTAAACGAGATAGAAATGGACATTGACGACAACTTCATAACAATAGACGTAATTGATTTATATACGTCTATACCCCATATGGAAGCTACTGAATGGACTGAACTAGTATTGAAACATCTTGAAGCACCAGATGATGAAATCAAACTAGTTACTGAACTAATAGACATCATTTTGAGTAATAACTACTTCACTTTTAATAATACTTACTACTTACAGAAACAAAGGCGTAGCGATGGGCTGCCTTGTGGAGCTAGTTTAGCAAACATCGTAGTGGCCCATTGGGAGAAAACATTCATTTTGAAGAAAGTTCCAGGAACAGCAAAATTAAACTATATACTAGATTTCTTGATGACATTTTTGTTATTTTTAAGGGTACCCAACAAGAAGCTCTTGAATTTGTGGAATATTTAAATTCCACAACAGAGTTCTTCAAATTTACTTACACCTTTAATTCGAACCAAATTGACTATTTGGATCTCTCTTTAATTAGAGACACGAGTTCGAATGGAATAATATCAAACATATACCGAAAACCAACATATTGTAATTCTTATTTACATTTTTCTAGTGCCTACCCTTTTAAACAAAAGCGTTCCATAGTTAAGGGACAACTAGTGAGGGCAACAAGATTATGCACACGGGACAAAGACTTTGACATTGAGTGTGATAACTTGAGAAATATGTTTATAAACCGTGGGTACCCTAAGTCATTAATTTTAGAAATAATTAGTGAAATTAAACTTAAAAGAACGAATGGACTGTTAACAGCTATTCTTAGAAGGAAAAAACCAATGAACGGAATAGGTACAGGATTTAGTGACATGACACACTTAGAAAATCCAACAATAAGTGAAAGAGGTACGACAACACCTTTGGTAGCACCAACTAAAAACAAAGTGAAGGTTGATATTAGTTTTATAACAACCTTCAACAAAGACAGTGAAGCAATAGTATCAATACTAATTAAGAACTGGCAACTATTGGGGAGAGACTTCAACCTATGGAATAGATTAGGTACTAGGTTTCAGGTCATTTTTAAGAAAGGAATAAATTTGAAAAAGACATTAGAAAACAAAGCTATAACTTTCAGCAACAAAATTAAAGGGTGTTTTCAATGTGGAATGTGCAATATGTGTAGGAATATCAAACCTATGAATAAATTTACAGTCAATAAAACACCAACACAATTTTGGATAAAACAAAGACTTGACTGTAATTCTAAAAGTATTATTTATTTAGCACAGTGTAACATCTGTCCTGCTTACTATATAGGTAAGACAGACCGTAGATTTAGAGATAGAGTTTATGAACACACATATGCTATCTCCAAAAACAAGAAGGAAAACGCCCTAGCAAGACACGTTGAACAGTGTCCAGACCATACTTTTTCATTTACAGCTATAGATCAAGTAATTGAAAATATTAGAGGCGGACCAACATCTTTAACACTTGAATGTGCTGAATTAGTTTGGCAATTAAAACTAAATGCTTGCACATTCCCTGGTCTGAATGACCATTGTAGTATTTCTTGTTGGCTGAAACTTAAAAGCTATATGAGATTATAAATATATTATTTATAACAGGTACTTTTTGATAGACTTCAACAAACATTTAAGGATATGTATTTAATTAATTTCTTACTGTATTTCATTTAATCCTTTTGAATAGAGTGCCTTTAATGTTTAAGAATAATAATTATAAATTATGAATTCTAACTGATAGTACGTAATGGCTATGGAATTTGAATAGGGTGACTTGTAGGATTCTAATAGAGAAATGTAACTACAGGGTTAACATAGGGAGTATGCTCATTAATATGTATTATATTAGATAAACTGATTGGCTATGGCAGCCTCATGAGTTTTTAAAATCCACATTGTTGATGTTAAATATTTTTAGATTACTTTGAATTTTTCTGAAGAAGTTGTGAGAGCAACGAAAACGTTGCATGTTTTAATAAACTGTTCAAACGTTAGAAGACTTGTTTCGTGTCGAGCTACTGGGACTACCCTTGCTGCAGTTTGCCGGCTTGTTTGTTTATTACAGAAATGATATTATGTCATAGATAATTGTGATTTGGATTACATTGGTACTGCACACATATCAACATGCGCAAACATCCACATTGCATAGTCGTTGTGGGCAACTTGACACCATTACTGTACATGTCCATCATTGCATATCACTACTTGCATTAGCTTCCCCCCTATGCTACCCATGTATGTGGCTATCTGTTGACATCCTTACCACCGGTATGCAATAATGTGCAGCTGTTACACTTTGGTATGTACTATGGGTGCAGATAACAATTCAGGACAGTCATACGGTTACTGCATCAGGCCTGCTGGGATATACACACAGTCATATCAGCACATTGTACTGTTACCAACATGATACTACTAATACACTTCTATGTAGTCACCCTGTGCATCAGCAACATGTTTACCTGTTCCCTCAATGATGTTGGAGATTGCAGGAGGTGGCACAGTTTCATCATATGCACAGGGTGTGAATTAGGTATTCCTGAGTCTGCCACTGATACCACCAACTGACATGTGTGTGTATGTGTGTTGGTGAGGGACAGCAGTACAGGGTGGGGCACTGTTGGTGCAGTGTGTGCGTGTATGTGGTAGCCCTAGGTGTTAACATTTCGCATGTGTGTGTATGCACGCACACAGTTCCACCTCATGGCTGCCATATACAGGGGTTTGTGGACAGCCACAGACTGCACCTGGCAGGTCATACAGATCAGTGTCTGTGGGCACGGACACGGTACCTGTGCTGGCAGGGGTGCTACGGACCGTATCCAGTTCTAAGCCAGACTGGGTACTGTCATCAGAAGCGGGAGTGTGTTGTCTGGACACAGGTCCCTGTTGGGACTGTCCAGAGCCATGTGCACGTGGTCTCCTGGGGCGTTCCGATGACAGCACAGACCCATCATTGCTGGGGCTGCTGCTGGCACTATGGGGGCATGTGCGGGCCTGTTGTCATCCGCCCTGACTGCCAGCTGCTGCTGTTGCTGGCATACGGCCACGTCGACGCCGCCACCGCCCACCACTGCCCTGGCTCATGGACATTTGATTGTGGAACTGCTGTAATATGTCCCCACAACATCTATGACATCGGTGAAATTACGGATAGCATCCGCGATGTCACGCATACTGTCAGTCATGGCTGTGTGACATTCTCTCAGCTCCCTCAGACCCTGTCTGGTGTACCTTTCCATACGCGACTGTGCCTGCATGACAGCCTGAAACATAGCTGAGGTTGACAGACCTCTTTGAGCACGTCTGCCAGAGGCAGTACACCCACGGATGCTCCCACGAGAACCCATGGCCAACTGTCTGTGTGGTACCATCGCAGGACCCTGCCCATGGCTGCTGTGTGGGGAAGCATGTGCCACAGATACCACATTACCCTGGTCAATGCCCACTGTATCCTGTCCATCACCTAGGGACAATGGTGACAAAGGATGTACTGGCAGGATGACTGTGCGCAATGATGGGGTTGACAGCTGTGTACTGTCAATTGGATGACCAATGGCGGACCCTGACACACCTTCCTGTGCCATTACACAGATATCATCATTACCAGTACCTGTGGCACCAGATTCAGGTTCCCTGCTGCAGGACACCAGAGCAGCACCAGAACCTGTGGGAGGAAGACAGGAAACACAGTTTACAGTGTCCACACAATGTTACCAGTGATGCACTTATGCACACATGCACACATGTACACATGGACACATGCACACATGGGCACAGGCACACATGCACACATGCACACAGGCACACATGCACACATGCACACGTGGACACATGCACACGTGGACACAGGCACACATGCACACATGCACATGTGGACACAGGCACACATGCACACGTGGATACAGGCACACCTGCACACATGCACACCCCGCAGTATACACACAGAGCACTACTGAGTTACACTAGTATTACTAGCACTATCAGGACTATTATAGGTATTGTTAAACACACTCACCAGCATGGATGGCCTGCCTTCCTGTAACACCGGAGGGACCTGCAGAAATGAAGAGATTAATGTCAGTGGGCACAACTGTGCCATTGATACTGCATATGATACAGTGCAGTAGTACACCAGTTGCCTTTCACACGTCAGCTGCTGATATTGCCAATATCGCACATGCACAATTACATACTATGTTGACAGCTACATACCACGGACACACCTTACACATGCATAAACTAACAGTGTACAGAACAGTCAAATGTACATATGGCATATTACCTGCGGCTCCATGTCGTGCTGCTGTGGATCAGCCTCCATCATGATGCAGGTGTATTGCTGTTGCTGTTCGGGGCTGGAGCCACAACACTTAGGAGTAGCCCCTCCAGTCTGGTGAGGGGGATGTGGCCACCCACCTCCTGCGGCAACCTGTTGCCTGTGGATATCCGGCGCATGCTGGCGGACATTTCTGATTAAATCACTGCAGTGATGTCGTACCTGCTCATATGTCCTATTATGCGTGCCAATGTCATTTACCCTATGGACAAGGTCTTGTCACAGTGCAGCCCTCTCCTGCTGATTCTGGCTGGTGCGGGAAAACAGTATGTCATAATCCCACACCAGGCTCTGGTGTATCTCCTCATCTTCCGCTGCAGAGTAGGCGGGATTACGCTGGACGCCATCTCCCTGGAAGAGAACACAAACAGGATATCAGCAGACTATGTCAGCAATATATGGCACACATACTATACATGATACTCAAGTGTAGTGATATACTACTACTCCCATATGTTGCATGTGTGTGTCTCGTGGTGGATACACAAGTACATGGCCAGATATCAGTGCTCAGCCAACACCTGTGCAACAATACCTGCCACATTCCATACAACATAGTAGCATGCCCCATCGGTCAGCACACTGCGACAGGTTAATGCACAACCTCACTCTGGGGGTTCATACCAAGGTACTGTATGTGGAATGCCATACACTAGTGTGATCTGGACACAAGTTACTCAGCCTGGATATACATATCCCACCACCACCACCAGCACAGTAGACTACTTTGATATGTATGTGATTAGACAGTTATTCACTTGTTAGGACTGAGATGGTATCCATGCAGCCCACTGGGCCAGTGGAAGCTACAACCCACACTGCTGACCCCTTTGCAAATGCTTACCACAGACATCCCACAGATTGCATGGAACTTGCACACACATTTCTAACCCAGACCCTATGCACAAAGGTTAGGCATCCTGTCCGGTGGACCCCAGCCAAAGGCAGATTGTATAACAATAGCAGGAGGCTACTGCAGGACAGAGCAGATTCACATTAAGGGAAGGCATCTGTGGTCAGCACTGGTAATGCGCTATGGTCTCTCATAACAATGGCCATGGCCTACTCTGGGAGGGAAATGGCCACAAACACTATAGATAACCACAAGGCCTTCTTCAGTTATGTTACACATATGGACCAAATGCCTCAGATATGCTCTGAGTTAATACACACCTACTTAACATTCACTGAACACACAGATATTGGCAACATTCTTGCAGACAGGTTCGGTGCATGTATCCCCCTTCCTCCCCCACAAGTAGAAATACTTATCACAGCTGAATGTAACCTCCCTATCATCTCACATGTCCAGGTGAGGGCGCCCTCAGCAAAGCAGAACACACAGCATCACTGTGACCTGATGGTATCCCTGGAGGTGTGCTACGTGCACTCCAAGAGGACATACAGCCGCATATAAGACTGATATTTAACCTTGGCCGTACTACAGGATATGTACCTGAACACTGGCATACAGCAACAGTGGTTCCACACCACTAAGGAGGCACCTCTACTGACCCTGGGAACTACCGCATCATAAGCATAACCGGCCTGGTCTGCTAAGCTATGGAATTATTCAGTATGGGACGCATATACAGCGATATTGGGTACCTGCAGACACTTGTTCCCAGCCAGTTTGCCTCTGTGATGGGCTGATCCTGCCTTTTGAACCTGGTTGACCTTTCAAAACAGTCACTACAGCCATTGATGAGGGCAACGCACAGACAACTGCTGCCAGGATCCATGGCCTACCACTGACTGACATGTAATGTATAGTCATCCCCTTTTGGTGGAACTACGTACACACAACATATCACATGGACATACCTATAGATACAAACCTATGACACATTTGGAGGGTTCACAGTATGCAGACTATTAACCTGATACTTTACATTACCTGTGTTTGTCGCAGCTGGTTGCGTTACCACTACTTCTGCTTCCTGTTGCTGCTGGCACGGCTTGCTACTGTCACTGCTGACAGCTTAGACCCAGTGTGTAGCGTGTGTTTTCTTTTTTTTCCTCTCACTCTCTGTCTCTGTCTGTTTCTCTCCCTCTGTCTGCTTCCAGACAGTGCAATGAACGTATTGCATGTGTGGAGTGTTAGTACAGGATGCTTTTGTAGGTGTCTGCATAGGTCCATGTGATGGCCTCTGCACCAATTGTAAGCCAGCATTTGCTAATTGCATGCAGCCAGTTGTGTACTGATTGCAGTTCTCACTGTGATTTCAGGACAGTGCTATAAAAGGGTATGTGAGGTAGGCATTGCCCTTTCAGATTGTAAGGGCGGGGACCATGCTGGTATGCTGTGGACACTGTTCTGTGAGTGTAAAGGTTAGTATCTCTCTCATGATTCAGGCTGTGTTGTAGATTCACATTTCTCCATTTCTCTCTCCTGTTCCCTGTAGTAAGTGTGTATGCACAATGACACCTACAACTATATATAGATATATGTATATATATATATATATATATATATATGTAAATATACATACATTTATATATGTACATTAGCTGACATTATTACCTACTAGCTACCAACTAGCATGGCTGTTTCTGTTCACACACTACTATTAGTGGTTGGCATAATGGTTAAGGTGTTTCCCTTACAGACACAAGGTGCAGGGTTTGATACTTACATGGGGTAACTGGCTAGGCTTAAAATTGCCCATAAAAGCAGTTAGCCTAGTACTAACCTAAGAACTTTTGATACTGCTCAGACAAGCTCCACGTGGGTTTACAGAGTGGTCCTAGCAGCAGGGAACTCAGAAAAGTGACTACCTTCTGGATTTAAGTATCTTGCTTTTTTTCACTTGAAATAGCTTCTGTAGCTTACCTTGAACTAGCCTGAACTGTTTTTTAACTGATTGCTGCATTATTTTAAAATTTGCACTTAAAGTTACATTTTAGTCGAATTTGATCGAAAGTTTGCTTGTTTGTTTGTTTAATTTAACTGTGGAGGCTGCCCACTAAAGTGTGCTAGCCTGTGTAACTAATTTATCACTGTTTCTGCATTTTCTGTGTGTTTCTACCAAAAAAGCAAAAAAAGAAATCCTTGTTTTCCCGCCTTCCTCGACCAGTTTAGACCAGTTTACAGGCATTGTTGTATTCTGGGCTGTGGTGTAGTTCCTGTGTTGTCCATTACCTTACTTGGATAGAAGGAAGTTTCTTTGCTCACCAGTGAGAGTGGGGAGCCTTGAGCAGCCTACCTGTCCTTGGGGGAAGTGACCTCAGCACAAGAAGCTGTAGTAATTGGTTGTTTGGAACCATTTCCAGCTCTTTTGTAGTTCACTGTTTAAAATCCGCCTCTGGGCATTTTTTTCTGGCTATACTGCTCAGACAAGCTCCACGTGGGTTTACAGAGTGGTCCTAGCAGCAGGGAACTCCGAAAAGTGACTGCCTTCTGGATTTATGTATCTTTGCTTTTTTTCACTTGAAATAGCTTCTGTAGCTTACCTTGAACTAGCCTGAACTGTTTTTTAACCGATTGCTGCATTATTTTAAAATCTGCACTTAAAGTTACATTTTAGTCGAATTTGATCGAAAGTTTGCTTGTTTGTTTGTTTAATTTAACTGTGGAGGCTGCCCACTAAAGTGTGCTAGCCTGTGTAACTAATTTATCACTGTTTCTGCATTTTCTGTGTGTTTCTACCAAAAAAACAAAAAAAAAAAATAATCCTTGTTTTCCCGCCTTCCTCGACTAGTTTAGACCAGTTTACAGGCATTGCTGTATTCTGGGCTGTGGTGTAGTTCCTGTGTTGTCCATTACCTTACTTGGATAGAAGGAAGTTTCTTTGCTCACCAGTGAGAGTGGGGAGCCTTGAGCATCCTACCTGTCCTTGGGAGAAGTGACCTCAGCACAAGAAGCTGTAGTAATTGGTTGTTTGGGACCATTTCTAGCTCTTTTGTAGTTCACTGTTTAAAATCCGCCTCTGGGCATTTTTTTCTGGCTATACTGCTCAGACAAGCTCCACGTGGGTTTACAGAGTGGTCCTAGCAGCAGGGAACTCAGAAAAGCGACTACCTTCTGGATTTAAGTATCTTTGCTTTTCTTCACTTGAAATAGCTTCTGTAGCTTACCTTGAACTGGCCTGAACTGTTTTTAACTGATTGCTGCATTATTTTAAAATCTGCACTTAAAGTTACATTTTAGTCGAATTTGATTGAAAGTTTGCTTGTTTGTTTAATTTAACTGTGGAGGCTGCCCACTAAAGTGTGCTAGCCTGTGTAACTAATTTATCACTGTTTCTGCATTTTCTGCGTGTTTCTACCAAAAAAAACAAAAAAATAATCCTTGTTTTCCCGCCTTCCTCGACTAGTTTAGACTAGTTTACAGGCATTGCTGTATTCTGGGCTGTGGTGTAGTTCCTGTGTTGTCCATTAACTTACTTGGATAGAAGGAAGTTTCTTTGCTCACCAGTGGGAGTGGGGAGCCTTGAGCAGCCTACCTGTCCTTGGGGGAAGTGACCTCAGCACAAGAAGCTGTAGTAATTGGTTGTTTGGGACCATTTCCTGCTCTTTTGTAGTTCACTGTTTAAAATCTGCCTCTGGGCGTTTTTTTCTGGCTATACTGCTCAGACAAGCTCCACGTGGTTCTGCAGAGTGGTCCTAGCAGCAGGGAACTCAGAAAAGCGACTACCTTCTGGATTTATGCGTCTTTGCTTTTTTTCACTTGAAATAGCTTCTATAGTTTACCTTGAACTAGCCTGAACTGTTTTTTAATTGATTGCTGCATTATTTTAAAATCTGCACTTAAAGTTACATTTTAGTCGAATTTGATTGAAAGTTTGCTTGTTTGTTTGTTTAATTTAACTGTGGAGGCTGCCCACTAAAGTGTGCTAGCCTGTGTAACTAATTTATCACTGTTTCTGCATTTTCTGTGTGTTTCTACCAAACAAACAAAAAAAAAACAAAAAAATAATCCTTGTTTTCCTGCCTTCCTCGACTAGTTTAGACCAGTTTACAGGCATTGCTGTATTCTGGGCTGTGGTGTAGTTCCTGTGTTGTCCATTACCTTACTTGGATAGAAGGAAGTTTCTTTGCTCACCACTGGGAGTGGGGAGCCTTGAGCAGCCTACCTGTCCTTGGGGGAAGTGACCTCAGCACAAGGACCATTTCTAGCTCTTTTGTAGTTCACTGTTTAAAATCCGCGTTTGCACGGCTTTGTGCGGTTGTGCGCATAGCGCAGTGCCGGTTAAACAACGTTAAACTTTTTCTGGCTCCGCCAAGTCTGCTCTTCAAATTTTCCCTTAAGGAAGCTCTACTCTTAGTATAACCAGACTACTCACTGTAGTATAAGTCTAGCACTTGTTCTCAATACTTCTCTACTAAGTAAGCACTCTCGTACTAAGTAAAGCACTACATCTACTTACCACCCCTGTGAATATCCACTTCCCTTAAAGGTATACCACTCCCTTATACTGTTCTAGCCTGTCGAGTGGTAGATTACCGGCGTCGTCGCCAGTTCAGCTGGTCAATCTGGGTATCTTGCGACAATGCTACAATTGTCTCATGTACACAGACAACCCTCTCCTCCTCCCAACAAACACAAATACATGTGAGAGATGCAACTATATAGCCAAACTGGAGGCTGAACTCTCTCAACTCAGGGCTGGCATGACCAGACAGGAGGAGATGGCAACCACACACACAACAATCCCAGTCCCACATAGACCTAACACAACTGCAAACCAAACACATAAAAACACAAAGACATACTGAGGCTCTAATAAAAAACTTACCAAAACAACAGAGGCTCCCAAAGCAGACATCCAAAAATCCACCACCTCAAAACAAAACACATGCAACACATACTTCAATAAATCAGTGTGTGCGACCAATGCAGCCCTTAAGGCCAAACACCTTGCCTGATACACTAGTAATAGGTGACTCCATAGTCAGACACACTGATGTCCCACTGACCAGGCTGAACAAGGAGAAGGTGACTGTGAGCTGTCTATCGGGAGCTAGGATCCGCCACATAACACACGCACTCAGGTCACTCCAAAGCAAGTACAAATATGACTCTGTCATTGTTCATGCTGGTGTGAATGACCTGAGACGTACCTCCCTGGACTACATGAAAAGAGACATAGAGGAGCTCTCCGATTATGTAGCCCAGGCTGGTATGACCCTGACCCTGAGCAGCATCTTGCCCTCAGCAAGAATGATACCACAATACAAAGACAAGCTGATCAGCTTTAACAATTGGCTCAAGTACTGGTGTCATTCTAAGGGGATCCAATGTCTGTCTGCCTGGGATGATATGTTGGACAAGCCACGCTACTTCGCAAGGGATGGCTTACACCTGTCACCACTGGGCTTCCGGATATTGGCTAAGGCTCTTGCCACCCCATAGTGCCTTTTTTAGGCAAGGCTCAAAAGACAAACCCACCTCCTTAGAAAACAAAAATGGAAAAAAACTAAGGGTAATGCTGCTCAATGCCAGAAGTCTAAATCTCAAGATGAAGGCACTTGATGCACTCCTCAGCATGGAGAACATCGACGTCTGTGCAGTAACTGAAACCTGGTTTAAGGCTCCTGAGAGCACTCCAGCGCTACCAGGCTATACATCGTATTGTGCTTTTCGGCCCCAAAACCCGGGCCGAACCACAAAGGGAGGGGGAGTGTCCATATTCATAAAGGACACCCACACTTCCAGGTTAGTAGCAACACATGAAGCATCAGAGACCATACAGGTGCAACTAACCATAGGAAAAACTGCTATACAACCGGTAGCATGTTACAGACCACCCTCCCAATCTCAAGAACCCCACTCAGCCTTCCTGAAGACATTGGAGGATATGAATGTATCACAAAATACCATCATACTGGGAGACTTCAAATACCCAAACATAGATTGGGTACATTATTCTAGCCCTAATATCCTAGCCCAAAGGTTCCTGGAATTCATAAATTCAAATGCATTGGAACAACTAGTCACTTCTCCCACTAGGGGAGATAATATACTAGACCTGATCATCACAAACATGGGGACAAAATGCTCCACACCAGAAGTATACCCCTCACTAGTGATCTGACCACAAACTAATCACCCTGGATATACATATCCCACTTCCACCCCCAGCACAAAAGACCACAGTGAAAAACTTCTCAAAAGCAGACTTCACTCTTCTTAAGACTGAGATGGTATACTTTAAGCCCACTGTGCCAGTGGATACCACATCCCACAATGCTGAATCCTTCACAAATGCTTTCTATGGACATCTCCAAGAATGCATGGATCATGCAATCCCAAACAAATCCAAGTCTCTCTCCACCAAATGTAAGCGTCCTGTCTGGTGGACCTCAGCCATAAACAAATTGTATAACAAAAGAAGGAAGCTACTGCACGTCAGAGCGAAATCCCATGAAGGGAAGACATCTCTGATCAACATTAGCAGAAAACTATATTCTCTCATAAAAACATCCAAGGCAAACTTTGAGAGAAAAATCACTAAGGACACTAAAGATAACCACAAAGCCTTCTTCAGCTATGTTAGAAACCTGGGCGGAAAACCTCAGATATGCTCAGAGTTGGTTCACAACAGCAAAAAATACACTGAACTCACAGATATTGCCAACATTCTGGCTGACAGGTTCAGTGCAAATTTCTCCCCTCCTTCACCCCCAAAAGAAGAAATGCTTATCCCAGCTGAATGTAATCTCCCTGTCATCTCAGATGTCCAAGTGAGAACCGCCCTAAACAAAGCAAAAAACACAGCATCAATGGGACCTGACGGTATCCCGGGGTGCATGTTACGTGAACTCCAAGAGGAGCTAAACCCACACATAAAAATGCTATTTAACCTTAGCCTTACTTCGGGATATGTACCTGAACACTGGCATACAGCAACAGTGGTCCCACTCCACAAGGGGGGTGCCTCTACAGACCCTGGAAACTATCACCCCATAAGCTTAACTAGCCTGGTCTGCAAAGCTATGGAAAGAATCATTATGGAACTCATAAACAGAGACATAGGGGACCTACAGACACTTGACCCCACCCAGTTCGGCTTTGTAAAGGGCAGATCCTGCCTTTTAAACCTGGTTGACTTTTTCAAAACAGTCACTAGAGCCATAGATGAAGGCAAAGCAGTCCATACAGCATACTTGAACTTGGCTAAGGTCTTCGACACAATACCCCACTCAGGCATCATAGATAAGCTAAACAGCTTAAAAGTAAACCCTTATGTCACTAGATGGGTTGCAAACTGGCTAAAGGACAGAACCCATAAAGTTAAAATCGCTGGAGCAATGTCACAAGTGGTGTCCCACAGAGATCTGTCCTGGGACCCCTCTTGTTCGGCATTTATTTCTCAGATGTTAAAGCAAACATGGGAGGGCTGTGACTGACAAAGTTCACAGATGACTGCAAACTAGGCGTCATAGTCGATACACCAGCAGACACACACATCCTACAAAAAGGCCTCACTGAAACGGACAACTGGTGCCGTAGTCACGGCCTTAAACTAAATGCCAAAAAATGTTTAGTCATCCCTTTTGGAAAAACAAAGTACCCACAAATTATCACATAGACAGCAACCCACTGAGTATGGAAAAAGTAATCAGAGACCTAGGGACCCAAGTAGACAGCGACCTCTCATTTGACACCCACGTTGCCAAAGTGGTTAGAAAAACATTCTACCTTGCACACCTCATCATGAAGGGATTCACATCCAGATCCAAGGATGTCATTGTACCCCTATATTCCTCCCTCATCAGACCCATGATTGAGTACAATGTCCCATTTGGTATGTACCTCACCCGGCATTTGCAACAGCTGGAGAGACCACAAAAGTACCTCACCAAAAGGATCAAGGGTCTCCAACATATGTCTTATTCTGCCAGACTAAAGAAACTTCAGCTCTATTCAGTAGCATACCGCCTGCTCAGAGGTGATCTCTGCCTGACGTACAAGGCCATGTCCAATCAGGATCTGATGGACATGCTCCACCTCAAAAAATCCAAATCCATCAGGACCACGAGAGCTAAAGACTTAAACCTCGGCACAAGTATGAATAGGACATGCTGGAGGGATAGATTCATAACCCACAGGCTTCCCATGCTTTGGAACAGGATCCCAGTTCATATTAGGTAGAGCCCCTCACTGACTCTCTTCAAGAAAAATCTTGATGAGTGGATGGGAGATCGTAAGTTTACCCCAGGGATCACATCTGTGTCACTGCTAGACAGGGGCACAGTAAACTTATTCTATTATATAAGGGGACCTTCATTGTGCCACTACTAGACAGAGGCACAGTATTCTAGATTTATTCTGTACATTTTTGTACCATTTCATGGGGTGGCAAAAGCCACATCACTATAGCTAGGCTTACAAATGCCCCAGGGCAGATAGCCTAGTACTATACTATGAAACTATGAAACTATTATGGAAATCCACTAGTTTTGACAGTAATTCTAAATGACATGCTTTGTGTACTACACATCCTATATTCCCTTTACATTCATTCCTACTATTACATGATATATTTATTTTAGCACAATGTTCTTGTATAAGAGTCATGGCTTAGTGGTAGGTCATACAGACTACTGTTTCCAAGGTCCTGGGTTCGGGACTGACAGTGGGATTTTATTTTGCTTTTGAACTGACTACAGGACCTGTCAATCAGAGTGACTAAGGCACTTTTAAGCAGTTGTAACCGGTTTAGCGCTGGTTTGCGCGGAGCTCCCGCATGCACACTGGCATTCAGCTCTGCGCACACCCGCTTACAACCACTTAACAGTGCTTACTCTGGCGCACACCCGCGCTATTTTCTTTGAAAGAAATGAAAATGGGGAGACAGGAAAGTGGTGAAAAAGGGGTCACAAAGAGGGTAAGACAGTAAGGAAACAAGCTTGGAATTTGCAGGAGGGATGTAGGTAAGGCCCATAGCTGCCCATTTCTTCATCAGCAACAGCTGTGCATATGTATCTAATTTGGTGTGACATTTGAGACCTTCCACCCCTGAGAGAGGTGTCAGGACAACAATAATACTTGTTGTACAGCCAATTGTAATTGATAGTTTCCATGTCCAGCAGACATGTGTGCGGAATGGGCAGCTATGTATGGGGCATAATTTTTTGTGGGTACAGAGTGCCCTTTTTTTTTCAGGTGAGAGTGGTATGTCAGGTGAAGGAAGTCGGTATAGCTGGGGAGGTAGGTTGGGTAGGTCAACAGACAAGACAAACAAGACGCATACAGGGGCAGTGTATGACACATGTGGGGGGGTTACACAATTGACGGGGACGGAGGTTTGGATATCCAGAGCCCATGAGCCCACAGATGGTAACAGTGGAACTGATATCCCCACCCATGGGCAGTTGCCACTGTTCCTTCCCTGCCCAGGACGGGGCTGTGCTGGGGGCTGTGTAGGCCGGGCAACAGGCATGCCCATAAGTTGTGCCACCTGTGCCTCAAGCTAGCGTAGGGGCCCAAGAACAGAGTCCCGGATCTCCCTACGCACCACAGTCTGGATGCTACGGAGGGTGAGTGGTGGTTCTCCTCCGGCCACACTTGCAGAGGGGGGATGAGCCCCATCCCCTGCAATGCTTCCACCCGCAGGTGGCACAGGGCCACCGGAGGAGGGTCCAGACTGGGCACTAGTGCCAGGTGCACTCACCAGCTGAGGTGGGAGAGGTGGGTCCGCTGGAACCCGCCTTCCCTGTCGTCCTATGTTTTGCATTATGTCATGACAGTTTGGGTTAGTAACATATAATACCATTCACAATTAGTTGTAACAGCATGCAGTAGTATTCCCATTAACCAAACACCCAGATATTCACACCATTGAACAGCGAACATAACACATGCATAATTGGAACAGCAGTACACAGTCCAACAACATGCAGGGTTGATTGATGGCAACAGGCCATCAGGTTTGGATGTATGAACAGGGCAGATGCATCAATGTACATGCAAATATTTATGACCCAACAGGACAAATGTCCAGGGGTGTTAATTGTGATTGCACATACCAATTTCACGTGGAATGGATTATATGTGGTTATAGGGTGGGGTGAAGAAAATAATATTAACACCTTTGAATACCAATACATATGCTGTACATTTATAATAGCTGCACATATATACACACTACTGTTCTAACTACAGTTTCCTATATGATAACTACTTCAACTTGGTGATAGGACTGTTACTGCTACATCAATATACATTTTATTGTTCTTCATACCCATTCATATCTGGCTTTGTTCAGCTTACATTTGCTTTATATAGCTATAGACAACTGTGGATGTTTGATATTTCAGACAATCATACTATCTGCATATTGCAGACTGAGACCAACATATCCAGATTTTGGGATACACATTCCAGCTACAGCAACACTTTGAACAGATTTCGCTGTTTGGTTTTGCTTCTCACATGCATTTCATTCTGTACTGACTGCAGTATACTTTATTCAGGGGTTATTACTACTTTATTGGTGGATTCATAACACTTTCTCACACCCTCTCACTTGTTTTCATTTTACTATTCAGGATGGTACATACTTATAGGCTTTATTGACATGTTTTACCTGTAGTTATTACAATCCTTTCCAGCAGTCTCACTTATGTCATGTTTCAGTATTTCAACAGGGGTATATTTCACACATGTGATTTGCTCATCTTCTGCAGCTGTACTTTTCAGCCTGCTGCAGGTTGTGTACTATTATATTACAGGTGGGGCATCTTTATTTCAGACTTTATTTCAGACATTTTCATTTTTCTGTTTGGATTACAGACTGCAACACACTTTTGTAATCAAGCAATACTTGCAAACACTCTTACACTTGTTACTTGCACATTCTATTACTTAGTGACTACACTGCACTCTTTTGCTAATTGTCATACTTTTATATTTCTTTACAGTTACTGGGGGAGGATTACTGACCTGCCTGGTGGCGCAACCGCACCAGCCTATTGCCATAGGTTCTGCGGTTCGCAGAACGGACACCTGCAGCTGTAATATAAATTAAGTAATATTGGAATACACATCTCCATAATATCAGCTAGTTTAATTTCTTACATACATAATTCCATGTAACTTACTCAGTAGTGGGGCGTTGGGCATTTGCCGGGCCTCCTGGATCCAAAGGTTCAATTGGTCCTGCTTGTGTCTCTTCAGGTCCACATGGTGGTGATGAACCTGCTCACCAGTCCTTGGAATCCCTGTGGCACTGGTGAGATCATGAGCCAACTGGTCCCACGCCTCAGCCCTATATGCTCCCCACAGGACCTGGCCCTGCATGTGTTGGGCCTCATTATTGTGGACTAGGAGCCAGACCATGTATCTGGACTCCTCAATGCCCCACCTCTGTGCTCAAAAGCAACTATCCTCACCTACTCCTGTCATTCTGGCTGCAAGTCAGTTCTACAATAGTTTATGCTGTGTATTCCCGCCTATGGGGCTTATATAGGCCGTTTTTCCCGCACATATCTGTGATTGGCCATTTTGGAATTGTATCAACTTCACAAAACCTGCTTTGTCATGCTCTACTTTGTATTCATTCCTATATATTTGCTATTACTGCATTTATAGGTACTGCTGTCATGGCTTAGTGGTTCAGTACCTTGACTATGGTGTATAGTATCCTGGGTTCGATTTTTATTTTTTATGACTGTCTAGACAGGCTGAGGGGTGTGTCTGTGTAAAGGCAGTTTTGATACGGCTTGCTCAACGTTGCCCGTCGGTTAGCTTGTTGGCACGGTGTGCAGCTCCGCGCAAACGGGGTACGCTGGTTTACTCCTCATTTGGCTAGCAGCACGCATATTACGCTCAGATCAGCTGGGGGCACACAGTTTCAGCATGTTAAACCACTGCTCACCTACGGGCACTCATTTTGCACCTGTTAAATCACTGCTCACCTACGGGCACTCATTTTGCACCTGTTAAACCACTGCTCACCTACGGGCACTCATTTTGCACCTGTTAAACCACTGCTCACCTATGGGCAGATGCACTCACCTTGTTAAACTGTAGCTCAGCTATAGGCACATTTGGCATCTTTTATTATTTTGTTATCTCACATTTCTTCAAAATAAATGGACTATTTCATTATATTTTACATGAACTATGATTTTATATGTGTACATGTTTGTCAGGGACTTGTTTCGTGCTTATTTTACTAAAATAAAAATTGGTGTTGTGGGGGCTCGAACCATGAATGCCTGCTCTTCAGCCAACGTCTCTACCACTACGCTATTGCTTCTTGGCTTACTTTGCATATTTAGTTCTTATATCCTTTTCCACTGACTGCTAACGGTAGCTGAGCT
>NC_056748.1:1029905064-1029922564 GCF_019279795.1 Protopterus annectens
GAGGCCTGCAAATCCTGTCACTTAGTTTCACTAAGCTGTCTTTTAATTCATGTAAGATAAAATTATATATTCTTATTATTTTTATTCATAGTATGATTCACACCCACTGGAACTGATTGTGATTAAATCTCTCTAGGCTGACTCAGTTAGTGACCTGTGAAACCATTTAGCTCATAAGAAATCTTATTCAGCAGTTGCCAGAGTACACATCAAATCTGGTAGCATATATGGTCATTCTCCCCTGATTCAAATAATGCTAGGCCGAACCAGCTGTATAAACAACTTTATGAAAATATACTCATGGAAAGACTTATTTCCACTAGTTTTGCTTCTGCTTGTCTATAGAAGTAAACTTCAGGAGGACTTATCATTTTAACACCCTATGTTCCCTTTGTAATCCTTACCAGATGCATGCAATCGACCCCTGCTTTTCTCACAAAGTAGAATGCTGCTTGTTGTCTTTCTTCATTCTTACAAATTTAAACCAGAACAGTAACTAAAGAATTTCTTTCTTTTTTACAGCCTGAGAAAATGCTTTAATATAGATCATAAAACACATTTTTTGCAAAGATTATAATTTCCAGACGAGATTGTTAACTCATTGCTTCCTACAAGAGTATAGTCATCAGGAAAGCAGAGTTACTGTGTATTCTGTAAGAGTGTACTCATTTTTACAGGAGACTTCACTGCACTCCTAAAAAGGATATACTTGACAATGTTTTCAAAGTTTAATTTCTGAAGTCCTAGTATACATGCATATACAAAACTAAGGCAGCAAAGTGGCATCTACCAGTTGTCGTGATTTGCTAAACATCCATAGGGAAATGATCACTGTGGAATACACAGTCCTCGAGTTATTAAGCAGTGTTTGAAAAATGTGAGACATTTCCATGCGTACATTAATAAAAGAAAAAAGGGCCATTCTGTCATGTTGTGGGTGGTTTATGCAAGCAGTGTGTGTTAGCAAAATGTGACATTAAAAGTAAGGCAGGGAGCATGATTTTTTGGTAAAGCAGTTATGACTAATAGTTATATTTTCATAACAACATTCATTTCATAAAATCTGTATAACTTAAAGGGGAACAAATCGTGCCAGCTGATACAAAATCTTAAAGCACACAAGGTTACCAGTGATTCTTGCTATCTAACATGCCTGACTTTGTAGAATAATTTTGTTTTGACATATTATAATAAAAATATAATAATAATTTATATAATTTATGCAATTCCCAGAACTGTCCAGAGCTAAAAGTAAATTATATCACATACTTAGACCCAGGGGACACAGCCAATCTATTGGCAGACATATTTAGCTCAAACGTCATCCCCCCTCTCCTATAAAATATACTCATATCACTTTACTACATATTCAATCCTTCAAATCACCCAATAACAAGTTCTCAAGGTGCTGTTTAAGGCCAAGAGCACTAAACCTATGGATCTGGATAGTATAACACGCTGAATAATGGACAGGCAAAAACATGATTTGTCTGATCCTACAGAATTCCTTACAGAAGCTATTCAATATTGGTGGCAAAAGAGGCTTCATGTTAGATGAATGGAGGACAGCAACATTAATTCCCTTGCACAAAGGTGTCGATGAATGAGGATAATTACAGACCCATAATCCTGACCATACTCAGCTGTAAATATGGAAATGACCATTATGTATTTATTATAAAAGGTATAGGCCATAAAACACATTTTTTTGAAAATGTTATAACTTCTATACAAGGCCATTAACTTATTGCTTCTTACAAGAAAATAGTCATCAGGAAAGCACAGTTCTTGGGTACTCTGTAAGAGTGTATTCATCTTCACAGGAGAATTCACTGTACTCCTAAAATCGGTATACTTGTCAATTTGTCAAGGCAAGTCCTGCCTTTTTAACCTGGTTGACTTTTTTGAAAAAGTTACTTAAGCAATGGATGAAGGCATAATAGTGCACACCATGTATTTAGACCTCACTAAGGCATTCAGTGTTATCTCACACTCAGGTATCACAGATAAAGTTGCAGAGGTAAATGTCAGTCCCTATATAACTCATCAGATAGCAAACTAGCTCACAAATAGAACTCAGGAAGTCAAAGTGAATAACTATAACAAGGGCATAAATCAGAAAAACTATGCAGGCCATCTCAAAGCCTTGTCCTTCTTCCCTGTATCATACAAGCTGCAAGGAGGTGACATCCATCCTGAGTATAGACCTATACCACATTTGCAAGTCCAGCAGTATCATAAACAGAGACTCAGAGGATCTCAGTCTCTTTTGCAAAATAAATAGAACATGTTAGATTAATAAGTTTGTATCACAGAGAATAACTCGTCTATGGGAGGTGGTAAAATTATTAATTGCAGTGAAGTTTAGAATACAGATGGAGTACTGAGTTAAATGCTGTTTCTCAACTGGGAACCAATTTAAATTCTAAAAGTCTAAAATATTAACATTCATTTATTTGTTATTGATGTTATTTATTTATTTTCTGTTGTTTCAAATCTGACATGTCATGTGAATGGGGTTTATATAAAGGGATTGTTTTGATGGCCTTTTTGAATAACCTGATTAAATGTTTATGTGAAAGTACTAGTTTATGTTGACCTTTACAAAGTATATTGCCTGATACTTAATAAAACCATCCTCCCTATCAAGACATCTGAACATCCTATGAGGATCAGCACTGTTAACAACTGATTTACTGGGTCCCCTTTGAAAAATATCTTTTAAATTTGTTCCTTTTTTCTTAACAAAAAGGGTTGATTCTCCTATCTTGATAATAATATCAGGAAACCCACTTTATATTTTCCAGTTATTCTGTATTAATCTTTTGATGCTGTTTTCCTCAGGGATGTGAAAGATTTGTATATCCATGCATTCCTGAAAGAAACTCAGAAACTAGAACAAAGGGTTCAGGGAGCCATAAATTGACCAGAATTAAAAATCTCCATAGGCATAAAAGTGGTAAACCAACATGTATGAGAATCAAAAATAACAACTTATTCCAATGGCAAAGAACAAGTTAAAAATCACTGTTCCCAAAAAAAAAAAAAAAAACACTAAATAAAGTAGGGAGCTTCGCCCCCCACACACCCCCATGTGGGGGGCAACCCCCCCTACTTAAATATACCAACTCCGAGATTGTACTACAGTGGAGGAAACAGCACAACCCAGACGGCCGGCCCAATGATTTCTTTCCCTAGGAAAAAATTTGCTGTTCCAGCCATTCGCTATTTTGCCGGTTCGACATGTAGTGTTCGAACTAACAGCGTTTGATCATCTGATCGTTCGCTGTTCTAAAGTAGACCCTTATAAAATAATCCGTTTCAAATAACTTTGCAATCTTAGTTAAAGCAAGCCAATATACATATGTTGGAGCTGTAACAAAGGAGTTTTGTACTCTAGGAAGCATTTCTATTTTGTACCCCCACCATCAACAAGTGATCGCAATAGCAACTGCTTCTTGTTTCCTTTTAAACCAGCAAACATTTTAAGAACAGTCTGACAAGTTTATATGCTGACAATAAGTGATTGTAAATGCAATCACATATAGACAGCTTGTAAATTATCTGCCTATCGTGTTTGCTTGTAAAAGAAGTTTTAACTACCTTAGAAGTAGAACAGATTGACATACAGTTTTCAAGCCTGTAACCTGTCAAACATTTTAATATTTAGTGCTCTCTACAAGTTGTCACCTGGAGTGGGTGCTTCATCTGCTGCACTCTTGCGATGGCACTAATAGACTTGCTAGAGATGATAGTAAGCCTATCAGCATGATAGAGAGAATGCAAATCATGCAAAGAGCAAGTTGTCATAAAAAGGCAAACTATAGCTGCCATAAACAGAATGTAGTGAGTAGTGAAAAAACAGTGAAATTGTGCAAGACCTTCGTTTTTATGTTCATAGAGAAATCCAGCATAATTCACATACTTGTAGAGGCATCCAGAATACCTAAGCAGATAGTCACTGTTCAATTAAATGTGTCATTTATCCACAATCAGGACATGCACAGGTAGAATTGGATGGAAAACCCTCCAGACTGACTGAAAAGCAAAATTTTAGCAACAAGTTCTATTTTTATCAGCTTGAAATCAAATGCCAAAGAATTATAAGCAGTGCACTAAAATTAAGACAATTATTCCAGCAAGCTAATCTGATTTGTTTGATGGCCTATGTTGCTTGAAAGAAAAATATTGTAATGAATTATCACCAGAAGCTGTGCCAGTGATACATCTACCATGTAGATACCAGTAGCTGTAGCAAAAAAATACAGCAAGTGCATAAGACTATGGAACAGCTAAGTCTGATTTTAAAAGTTAGCCTCAAGAATGAATTAATGTCAAGGTGGCTGATGTGAAGACAAATTCAGAATCAGTACTAAATCACAAGCCCTTCTCAGATGGATTCTGAGAGAATGTTATCTAGTAGAAACAATAGACAAAGTGACTGTTACAATGTCTAGTGCAAATTATTTTCATTACCGGATGCCGATGAATGATTCTTGCAACTCAAGACAGAAAAAGTTAGTTAAAAGCCTTGAGCTCTAGTATACCGCTAACCACATAAGATTTCATCAGCAATAGAAATATTTCAGAGAGCTGTAGCCAAAATAATTGAAAGCTTGGAAGGACCTATAAATGAAATTTGTCTGGGGTACCACAAAGCAACAACAACATAATGGACTGATTAAGTTAGTAAACAGTCAAAGGTCACAGAGTTTGAAACTAGGAAAGAAAAACAAAATATCATGATTGGTTCATTCATCATGTCTGATGTACATGGAACATAATCTTCTGACTAATTGGCTTCAACTAGGTACAGGTGACGTGCTATCATAACTATGCAAACTCAGCTGACAATCCCTCTTTAATATTATCCTTGGGTATGGTACAGTACCTGCCCAAGTTCACAATACACTGGTTATTTATTTTATTTTATTTTATTTATTTATTTATTGGCATTTGGTTAGCGGGATAATCCACTGAGCCAAGAAGGTCCATTTTCAGTGGAGCCCTGGGGAGAAAACCTCCAAATACAGGACAGACAAGAACAATTGAATACAATTGTGCAGTCAAGATATATTTTGGTTACAATTTACACATACTTACAAAGACAAAAAATAAATGCAACTGTTCAGACAAATATAAATGGTTGCAAAATGCAATAGGTATAGCTGTGCAAACTATAACATGAATTAGTTGGTATGCTTTTAGGATGAGAGTGAAGAAGAAAATATTAAATAAGTAGAGACAAATGTGAATGTTACAAAATGCAAGGATATAGCTATGAAGCATTTAGGATAAATTAAAAGAGGATGGAAATTAGGGGATGAGAAAGGGGTTATGGAGGAGGTTGGTACATAGAGGTGGGAGCATTGGAGCAGTTACAGTTAGATATAACTTTACTTCTTGCAATGACAGTTGAGTGGGTTCCAGTCTGGACTGTGTAGCAAAATAAGATTTTTAAGTAACTACAGAGATTGTTAACTACTGTGTGTATGGATGTATATGTATGTATGTATGTATGTATATATATATATATATATATATATATATATATATATATATATATATGTATGCACACACACACACACACACACACACACACACACACACACACACGTACACTTTGATGCAGCACTGCCTGTGATGTTTCAAGTGGATGCAAGCCAACAAAAGCTGTGAGCAGCACTACAGCAAAATGCCACTAATTGCCAATATAC
Source organism: Protopterus annectens (assembly GCF_019279795.1). Taxonomy (NCBI): domain Eukaryota; kingdom Metazoa; phylum Chordata; order Ceratodontiformes; family Protopteridae; genus Protopterus; species Protopterus annectens. Next base: position 1,029,910,782 of record NC_056748.1, read on the forward strand.
TTACACCATTGACTGATACACAAACTAAATAAGCACAGGTTGAGAAATACATCCTAGCTGCAGTATTTGGCACTCAAAAATGTAATGCTTGTGTGTGTAAGAGACACGTAAAAGCAAATAGCCTCTTCAGATAATCACTGCATAAAATACTTGCCTGCATTCCTGAAAAAGTGCTGCTGGCACCCTAACTGTGACGCAGAAGTATGACATGTGTCAGGAAACCTGATGTATTAATATAATATTAATGCAATTGTGCTAAGTAGATCAGTACCATAGGATGTGTAGGGTAAATGGAAGACCTGCCTCAGGTTCCAGTATTTAGGAGGCACAAAACCATAAAACATTTGACTAAATGATTGCTTTTACTTAACTTGTAAACTATCTGTCAAATTTCTGTTTTTAAAAGGTGTGTTTAAATAATCGATTTTACTGCATACACGTTGTCTAAAAAAGCATTTGTGATTGTGCTAACTTATTAAACTGCAAGACATCTGTTTTTTAATAGTAACTACCTTTAAAACAAACATACATTTGGCAGTTTGTTTGCTTGTTGTCTAATGAGTAATCATGATTGTGACTGTTTAGTAACATTTTGTCAGGTTGAGCGTGGATAGGAGTTGCCAAATACGAGTGCTGCCAATGACATCTAATTCCCTTGGTGCAGCACAGAAGTAGAGTGCATCTGCATGAATTTAAGGAAGATTTGCTGGAAGAAAATTTGGATGTCATGCTAGTTGTGAAACCAGTATTACATTAAATCCTGAAAGACTACTAGAACTGGATATAGTTAATAGAAATGATACAGAAATACAGCTGTTATGAAATACCACAGTGTCAGTTAAAATATTGCGGTGTCTTCATCTACTGATTCAGCCATGCTACACATAGAGAGAGAAATTATTATGTATTCAAGATCTGTTTTCAAAAAGTGAGAAGGCCATAATACCACCACATATGAAAAAGCAAATGCTTCTGATAAACCATGAGTCACACTTGGGAATATTTAAGTAAAAGGAATGAGTTCCCGACATTCTGCATTGACCTGACATGATGGCACAGATAGATAAAATAGTGCAGGACTGTTAACTGTGTAATAAGCATAACAATAAGAAGACAAAGATAAGCTGATGTCCTTTGTGATTTCAGCTTTATCTTCTGTAAAATCAGGAGCCATTGTTATTCTGCATAATAATTTCAGTATTGTGGAATGTGAACATTACTATTTAAAGTACCTAGAAAGTGTGAAGACGAAAGATACTACAGCAACTACTAGGACAAGTGTTAGACATGGAATACTTGAGTAAGCGATATCAGGCAGTGCAGTGGCAAAAAACTTGTCAGCAAAATATTGAAGTATTTCACAAAAACGTATGAGTTTTAGCATGTTAATTTAAGTCTATAATAACCACAATGTAATGAGAAAGTAGAATGCAGGGCTCAGAGACTGAAAATATGATGAAGAAATGTGATAAGGTAGACAGAATGTCCTTCATCTTTCTATGTTAGATTACAGAAACATACTGTTGCAGGACAAAGGTTTATAACCTTCACAGTTATTGATGTGAGAAAGGCTGAGATCCAGATTCCCCTCTTTCAGTTTATTGGTGCCACATAGCAGACTGTAAGCTTCAGAACTGCTAAACAATAGACAAGGTAGGCAAATTTTTCACACTGCCTACCTTGACCTGGCCAAGGCATTTGACACAATACCCCAACTCGAACATTATTGACAAACGCAGTAGGTTTGATATAAACCCTTTTGTCACCCGGTGGATAGCCAACTGGCTCACAAACAGGACCCAGGAAGTTAAAATTAGGGAGTTCACCTCTACAAAGTGGCCAGTCACAAGTAGAGTCCATCAGGAATTGGTCCTGGGATCGCTGCTTTATAGCATTTATGTCTTTGAAATCAAGGCCAATGTTAGTGGCCTCTGGCTGACAAAATTTGCAGATGATTGCAAATTAGGACGTCATTGAATCCCACGCCGACACAAATGTTCTATTGGAAGGGCTGACACAGACAGACAACTGGTGTTAGATCCATGGACTAAAACTAAACACCAAGAAGTGCACAATAGTACCAGGCATATCCAAGAACTGGAATGTCCACAGAGGTTCCTCACAAAAAGAATACAGGGCATACGTGAAATGTCCTATGCAGACTGCCTCAAGGCCCTATCCTTGTATTCTGTCTCCTACAGGCTGTTGAGGGGAGATCTATGCCTGGCATACAGGGCATTGTCAGACCCCACTCTGATGGACCTCCTGCATATCTACAAAACAAACAGCACAGGAATTACCTGTTCTAAAGACTTAAATCTTACCTGTGATATAAACAGGACCTGCTGGAGAGACAGGTATGTATCCTAGAGACTACCCCATCTCTGGAGCAGGCTCCTCATCCATGTAAAGCAGAGTTCCTCCCTAACCCAATTCAATTGTAACTTGGACAATTGGATGGTGAACAGGAAATTCATCCATGGCTTGGCACCTGTGTCTTTAATGGACACAGGCAGCCTGTAAATGGTTCACCTCCCGGGCCCCTGCTTATAAATGTTTCACCTTCCAATTCCCTGTTTACACTTATCAATGTACCAGAACTTGTCAGAGATTTCGGATGCATGGCTAGGCTTAAAAAGGCCCTTGTGGTCATTAGCCTAGTAAACATATGTGAACCTTTGAAATGGAAGCAATATCGTGACTCAAGTGTCAGAAATTTATTGTGCCTACAAGAAGGGTCTAGCAAGTAACATTACCTGACAGTTTTGAGTAGCTCAATTCCACAGTCTGAGAGCATGCTTTGCATAAGAAGACAACAGGTAGTGGTATAGAAGAACTCATATACATTTGTAGAAATTGCCAATCAACAGAGTCCAATGCCTGAAATTACCAAGATGCCTGAAATTCCTGTGAAGCTGTCTTTAGCTGATTGGAAAACAGAGATTTCAAAACTAGTTTTAGGAACCATCATGATAGCTACAAATAGTGCAGACAAGGACCTGCAGCTGTCTAGTTTCTACCTGCTTCTAATGGCTATGGTGGTAACATTACAGGCACGTAGGGAAAACAGTCCTATTCATTTAGAGTATATAATGTTATTTATAATATAATAATGTAATATAGTTATTAATGTAATTTATTAACCTCATGCCTGACGGCCATCAAGCCTTCTCACAGTTGGACATGGCCCATTTGTTTCTTTAACCAAAAAAATGAAGAGAACCTTGCAAACACAAATATATAACCAGACAAATGTGAGGAATCACCAGGACACCTCAAACAGACTAAAATGCTTACAGAATTGTCCAGCATAAATGAATCAAATGTCAAAAAAATAAAAAAACAATTTATTGATAGTTGAAAGCTTTCGTCCTTTTTATGATCTGGACTTCATCAGAACTAAATCAAACAGCAGATCCACCACACTTAAATAAGCCCAAAATTCAGTCAATTAATTATACAATTATAAAAATTAAAGAACACCATACCTTAAAAATAGTAATTAAAGTTATTTATAAAATATCAACAATTTCTAAATAACTCTTGTAGTCATAACCTAATCAGTTCAGTAAATCATAAAATTCATAAAAACAATAATAATATTTATAATTTTAATGCTCTTAACTTACGAGCACTACCTATAGTGATGGCATTCTTCAACCCTGGAAAAACACTAGCGTTCAGTCTAATCTGCTACATCAAGTCCCTGTACTCAAGTCTCAACTCCCAGGACCTCCCCTGGGATTAACTAACACTTTTCCCAGCATAAAAAATAAAACTATGTGTTTTTATCACATTTTAGCTTATATTTAAAAAGTGCATTGTTGATATTTTGTTTGCCAATATCATAATAACATTCCTAGTTTCTCTTCCTGGGTGGACGCTCAGTCTTACCAACATAATAGGCATGGCATTAGTCAAAGAAAGCTAGGTATACCACCCCCTGGCTGTTACAATCATAGTGTTCCCTGACTATAAATTCATAGTTAATCGACTTGAGAGATAACTTGAGACCTTGGTAACTATATTTACAGTATGAACAGATTCCACATTTTTTCAGGCCTTTATTTAGCTTATTTGATAATGGTATCGCTATTTAGCTTATTAGATAATGGTATCACTAGTCCTAATTTTAGCCTTTCTGTTAAACAGGACTACCTCAGTGAAATCACACAGGATGTTAATTTCTCAGTTGGAAAAGGAGTTCATACTACAACAGGCCTCCCTAAACCAATTCAAGCCAATGTCGTGGGGAATACAAGAAAAAAGATCCACAACATTAACTGTGGCTATAATTAGCTAATCATCATATAAATTATTGCCTAATGTTTTTTTTAAAAATCCCATGAATCTTTTAAAATGTATGGATAGTCACTGAAAAAGTTTTTTTAAAGTCCTGTCAATGTATAAAGTAAAGGGGTGTGCCTTTGAACTAGAACCGACCACTATCGGACACATAGGGGATCTTCTAAGCATTTGTGCATTTTCAGAACACCAAAAATAGCAGGGATGACTGGAAGTTCTACTTTCAAAAATTGTGTAAAGTTTGCTGCCAGTTATATCTTAAGCTAATAAATCCAGTAGGAAAATATCTGTCTTATAATAAGCTTCATTAGCTTCATTTCAGTGTATGCCTCATATGGGAGAGTCATATAAAAATGCCATGAATGTTCTGTTGCATACATTTATTTCCACATATTTATGCTTATTTCTACATTTTGAATTAATTTTTTTAAACAATTATATACATTTATTTGATGTTTTACGTCCTGTCATATTTTTGAGGTTTTCACTTACTGTCATATGATTTTACAAAGCTATATAATGGTCACACAGCACTGAAAAAAAAAAATAATTTCCAAAAGCCTCGTTCTTTTCTAAGCTACGATAGCTCCTTTATCGTTAAATATACTTTTCGGACCACCTTATGCTGGAGTGTTCTGCATTTTGTATATGTTTTGTGTGTGTCTGTATAGCTACAGTATATGTCTTTTAAACATATATTCTTTTATTACCCATGTCTAACTGAACGCCCCACACCTCTAGCTACAACCACTGGCTAGAAATGGGATAGGATATACTAAGCTTCAGTCATATTAGCACTGAAGGAAACTTGCCCCTGTTACTTCTGGGATTTATTTTACTTCTTGTTTAAGATTACTGACACCTTCAGTAATAGGTTCTTGCTCTGATAGCAGTTTGGAATGAAACAAAGGGACAATTAAAACCAGGAAGATTTTATAGTTAGGTAAGTGGTAAATTTGACAGTTGACATATACTAACCTCTCTCACAGAAACAAATTCCATATCAGTGCTCATTTGAAAACTATTTATTGGTTGAAAGTAAAGCATAAATGGCAGACAGGAATGAACAGGCAATGAGAGATACTATTCAATAAAATTATGCACATCAGATTAACTTCTTCAAAGTAATGCAGTAGATTCCCAAACAAATAGCCTGATAAGACTGTAAGTGCACCCAGAAAATTCTAAAGTGACTTTAGTGTTTCCCTCTTTTCTTATCCTATAATATTGTGTGTGTGTGTGTGTGTGTGTGTGTGTGTGTGTGTGTGTGTGTGTGTGTGTGTATGTATGCCCAAGTGCACTTGTGTGCTTGTATGTTGTAAGCATGTACATATACATATATACAAGGGACCATACTCTTTGTTAATATAGATAATATAACATGCAGAATATGTATATATATATATATATATATATATATATATATATATATATGGATCTACTTGATAACATTGTGTTATCATAACTATGACTGGCAGAACATCGAGACTATAACATCAGAGTTGCAAAACATCTAATCCCACAACAGCGAAGCACACAATGTTGGAAAATACCATCCACAACATCCCAAACCTAAAACATTGCAAAGCACAACAGGAAACTGTAGCCAGTGAAGATATTTCCCCACAGCAGTCCAATTACCATAATTCACTGTGTCTCTGTGCTATGAATGTAATAGTAGTCCATACACCTAAACATGTAAAAGAAATCCCATACCGTTAAGGGTTTGTATTCAATGCTTACAACATGGCGGACAGCATACACTAGAGCCCCGGAGTGTTAGGCAATCTCTACCCTACCTGTAAATCACAAAATGGTAAGGCTATCCTCATTATAGATGGGTATGTGTATAATCTGAAGAGGACTGTGCATAGCAAAAAGTACTAGTGTTGCAAATATAACCGTGTAGATAAATGTAAAGGTAGGGCGGTAACAGTCTCCTTATCAGATGGTGAACAGCTTTGTAAGTTAGCAGTCCATAGTCACACCAGCATCCCAGTGGAAGTGTAGAGGTAACTTGTGTGCACCAAGCTGAAACAAAAAGCACTACTATCCAGACACATTCTGTGCCTCATCGTGGACGATGTCATGGCATCCACCTCATTAGATTATATTTCCAGTCTGCCCAACCACAAAGCCCTGTTACAGCAAGTAGGCAGAGCACGCAGACAGCAGAATAGACCCCAGACACCCTCAGATATCACTTTGGAGACTGTTGACCTTGCTATGTTTCTGCTAAAGGATGGCATGTTCATTGAGAAGTGGGTGATAACATTACTGTGCTGCTGTTTACAACTGTTAGCAATTTGTACAATGTGAGCCGTGCCACTATTTAGTTGATGGATGACACTTTCTTTTACAAGGGCATAATCTGTAGACAGTTATACAGCATGATGAAATATGGGGGATACACTAAAATGTACTGCCTCATGTCTAAGATGTTCCTAAACACATATAACATTTTGTGGCATTGTGTTTTTCTGCTGTTGGAGGAATACCACTTTGAGACAAGTGTACCATATGTAATGTCTGACTTTGAGATTGCAGCCATAAAGAGTCTAAGGTTGAATGTTAGTGGTGTTACATGTAAGGGCTGCTTCTTTCACTGTGGCCAGAACATATGGAGGAAGGTACAGGCTTTGGGATTGTCTTAATTGTATAACAGCTCACAGTCATTTCAGTTGGCAGTTAAGAGTTTGGTGGCACTAGCTTTCCTGGAGGAGGAGGTTGTACCAGCCTTTAATGCATTACGGGATCAGTTCCCCATAGAAGGGAGGGAACTGCTGAAATAGTTTAGCAACTGGTATATCCATGGGAATGCTAGGAAGTTTAACACAAGAAGTACTGCATTCGCTAGATTGCACGTCTTTTTCCGATTGCGTTTTGGAATATATCTGCCCTGAATGCTTTCTGTCTGCCTAGAACACAGAACTGCATCGAAGCATGGCACAGGCAGCTAAAGTGTGTCATGGGGTCTAGGGCAACTGATCTGTCTCCTCTTTTGACTATGCTAGCTATAGAGTAGGATGGGGTTTAGGAACTGCATGTGCATATGGCTGCAGGGTGTCCACCTACCTAAAGAAGTGGAAATTGCTACTACAGCAGTCACAATTTCAGTATGTGCTGCAAAACAAGCATAGCTATACCACAGTTACCTTTCTAAAAGCTCTGGCAGCCTTAATACAGCTGTAACATGTAGAAATGTATGTGAACTGGTCTGCACTGTCTCATATTTAGATTGTTCTGCTTTCTTGATGTGCTTTTCTTTATATATTTCGTGTGGGTGCTTTATTTTACAGTTTTTGAATGGAAGTTATTTCTATAGGTGCTGTAAGACAGTATGGGTTTGTAATTTGATGTGCTTTTGCATTTCGGTGTGTAACAGTTACGGGTAGATTGTGCGTGTGTGTGTGCGTGTGTGTGTGTGTGTTTATGTGTGTGTGTGTGTGTGTGTGTGTGTGTGTGTGTGTGTGTGTGTGTGTGTGTGTGTGTGTGTGTTTGTGTGTGTGTGTATATGCCCAAGTGCGCTTGTATGTTGTATCCATGTACATATACATATATACAAGGGACCATACTCTTTGTTAATATAGATAATATAACATGTATATATATATATATATATATATATATGGATCTAGTTGATAACGTTGTGTTATCATAACTATGACTGGCAGAACATCGAGACTATAACATCAGAGCTGCAAAACATCTAATACCCGCAACAGCGAAGCACACAATGAGGATATCTGGTGTTTTGGTTGCTTCACACTTCTGGGAACAGTGGGATGTTGTGACTGCCTAGGTGAATTTGACGTTTTGGGTTTGCAATATTGTGGATGGTGTTTTCCGACATTGTGTGCTTTGCTGTTGTGGGTATTAGATATTTTGCAGCTCTAATGTTATAGTCTCAATGTTCTGCCAGTCGATGTTATGAAAACACTTTATCAAGTAGATCCATATATATATATATATATATATATATATATATATATATATATATATATATATATATATATATAAAATACACTAACATTAGTACATAAATCGTATATCTAGATTTGTTGCCCCCAAACACACTAAGGAAGTTCATTTAACTAGTGCATATATTACATGCTAATACTAGTATGGTTAAGTATTTTTTCCAAGACCGTATTGCTTTATGCCTTTCTTTTCTTATTCCATTACTTCACACCATCTTTTTGCCCAAAGCAGCACCTTACAGTTGCATGCAGTAGGTCAGTCCATCCATCCACAACCCCATTTTTGCAGATTGGGTTGGGCTGTTACTTCACAATGACAACCATTTAGAACAAATGCTCACATTCCTGGTTGGCTGTCCTTACCACAGAAAGTAACCTTCTTTTTCTTTCAGCTGTTCCTATTAGGGGTCACCACAGCAGATCATATGTTTCCATTCCTTCCTGTCCTGTGCATCTTGCTCTGTCACACCAACCACCTGCATGTCCTCCCTCACCACATCCATAAACCTTATCTTAGGCCTTCCTCTTTTCGTCTTACCTGGCCGCTCCATCCTTAGCATAATTCCCCAGTATACCCAGCATTTCTCCTCAGCACATGTCCAAACCAATGCAATTTTGCCTCTCTGGCTTTGTCTCTAAACTGTCCAACCTGGGCTGACCCTCTAATATTCTTATTCCTAATCCTGTCCACCCTCGTCACAACCAGTGCAAATCTTAACATCTTTAACTCTGCCACGTCCAGCTCTGACACCTACCTTTTTGTCAATGCCACTGTCTCCAACCTATATAACATAGCTGATGTCACTACCCTCTTGTAGACCTTCCCTTTCACTCTTACAGGTACTTGTCTGTCACAAATCACTCCTTACACTCTTCTCCACCTACTCCATCCTGCCTGTACTCTCTTCTTCACCTCTCTTCTACACTCACCATTACTCTGAACTGTTGATCCCAAATATTTATATTCATCCACCTTCACCATCTCTACTCCTTGCATCCTCACCATTCCTCTATTCTCCCTGTCATTCACACACACATATTTTGTCTTAGTCTTGCTGACCTTCATTCCTCTCCTCTTTAGAGCATATCTCCACCTCTCCAGGGTCTCCTCAACCTGTTTCATATTCTCACTACAGATCACAATGTCATCTGTAAACATCACAGTCCACAGGGACTCCTGTCTGATCTCATCTGTCAACCTGTCCATCACCATTGCAAATAAGAAAGAGCTCAGAGCTGATCCTTGTTGTAATCCTACCTCCACCTTAAACACATCCATTACTCCCAACACAGACCTCACCATTGTCACACTACCCTCGTACATATCCTGTACCACTCATACATACTTCTCTGCCACTCCCAACTTCCTCATACAATGCCACAACTCCTCTCTAGGCACCCTGTCATATGCTTTCTCTAAGTCTACAAAACACAATGCAACTCCTTCTGACCTTCTCTGTACTTCTCCATCAACACACTCAGAGTAAACATTGCATCTGTAGTGCTCTTTCATGGCACTATCATCACCTTTCTTCTTAACCTTGCTTCCACTACTCTTTCCCATAACTTCATGCTGTGACTGATCAGTTTTATCCATCTGTAGTTACTACAGCTCTGCACATCACCCTTATTCTTAAAAATCGATACTGAAACACTTTTTCTCCATTCCTCAGGCATCCTCTCACTTTCCAAGATTTCATTAAACAATCTGGTTAAAAACTCCACTGCCATTTCACCTAAACACCTCCATGCTTCCACAGGTATGTCATCTGGGCCAACAGCCTTTCCATTCATCATCCTCTTCATAGCTATCCTTACTTCCTCCTTGCTAATCCATTGCACTTCCTGATTTAATATCCCCACATCATGCAACCTTCTGTCTCTCTCATTCTCTTCATTCATCAACCCCTCAAAGTACTCTTTCCATAAGCAACTGGCCAAGTCTGCCATTTTCTTAATGTGAATTCATTGTTGAATCTGATGTTCCTTAGGATTTTATGTCAGTCAGGATCTCCCTGTTATCCAGTGACATGAAATAATTTATCAGTCTGCAATCCCTTCCCTCCACCCCCTCCAGATTCTGCACCTCATAATAATGATAGCTGTAGCTGTTGGTAGTAAAATTAGCTGTATTGGCTTTATGAAGATTTACAGTCCTAAGCCATTATGACTTTTTGATAATAATTTGTTGTTAACTTTGTCACTGCAGTATGTTTCAGTTACTGTTGTCGCGTATTACCCCTTGCTGCTTTTTATACTGATATTCAGTCTATTTTATGTTTCTGATCTTTGTAGTTCAGGGTGTTCTGCAAAGAGGGTATCTTTGATGAAGCCAGAAAAAAATAGCAAGCAAATCCTTCAACAGATGCTTCAAAGAAAATGCTTTATATATCTAGATGTGTTTGTAAAATATTTAGCTTTAGTGCCATCCTGCTTTTCAGAAATGATAGACAGCAAAGAATGCCACCCCTGAAAATACTTCTAAAGTTTGTATAATATTTGTGTGTTATGTGTGATTCCCTATTTATTTACAGTATTACAAACTGTGCATGTTACATGCCTGTTATGTTGCAGTGTTCATTAATGTACCCCTCTGGCCTGCATGATGACTGAAAATAGTCCTGACCAGTTCACTTATTTAAATATCCAGTGAAATGAAATAAATCAAATAAACAAACCAAGATTTATACCTACCTTGTTCTTTCAAATTGCAATGGTTGTGATGAGATTCCATCTCATTATGGAAATTGTACTGATTCCCTCCCGTAAGTATTAGTCTCTGGGGCTTTACTCTCTCCTTAGAGTGTTCTACTTGTACTTCAAACTGTACGCCTAAGATTGTATAGAACTACTAATCATCAGAGCTGTGTGGTTATGCTTGATATTCCTGCCTTATCAGGGATACCCCTTTCTTTATTTACTCCTTCCACATGGCCACTTTGTCTGTAGTGATACCCTCTTCACATACTATCTCTATGAAATTTTTAAACAGGTGTGTGAACCAAGCCGGGTGGTACATTTTGCCCTCAGCCTATATCCTGGGGAAGGACAAATACAGTGTACAAAGGCACTTTAGTTTAAGTGCATGGCACAGTTAAGAGTTGCCTCACAGCACTTTATTATCCAGTTCAGTTCTTGGCTGGGGTGCTTTCATATGGAGCCTCCTTATCTTCAGTGTATCAGCCTGGAATTTTGCTAGGAGCACTAAAGTGAACTAATGATCCTTGAATCATACAGGTGCATGCCATGAGGCAGAGAGTGTGTGTAAGTGGGGCTAGGCTAGGAAGGAATACTGGCTGGCTAACAAAGAAGCTAAGAAGGGAATTTCTACTAGCATCTAGGAAGTGATTTAGTAAATGGTATAATTAGACTATCAAGCTGCAAGACAAAGACAGAAAGATAAAGTCAGACACCCTTCTGTTCACCAGGCCCACAGGACATCACATCAAAGGTAATGGAAGGAGTACTAAGAATAAAAAAAAAAAAAAAACTACAGAA